>NW_028251309.1:0-81353 GCF_964263255.1 Lissotriton vulgaris
CAAATTTAGACTCTTTAATAAATATGAAATAAATATATATATATATATATATATTTATTATATCTATCCTAAATAATTTAATGGTGCAGGCCCAGTCTCATTTGCCCTGATTGTCAGGCTGGGAAAATGCACTTAACAGGACCTTTGTCAGGTTTTTCAAAACATGCACATTTTTGCACAGGTCAGCAGTATGCAAGATTGTCGCATGAAGGGACCAGCACATCAAAGCACTGAGAGGTCAGTTACGCAGGGCAGTTCAGAAGTACTGAAATTCGCCCCATGAAGGGACCAGGGCATTGAAGACCAAAGCCAAAGCACTGAGACATTTGTTGGGCAGGGCAAGTCAGCGGTATGGAGGTTTGCCCCATGTAGTAGGGACCAGCGCATCAAAGAACTGAGAGGTTTGTTGCACAGGTCAATGGTATGCAAGATCGTCCCAGTAAGGGACCAGCACATAAAAGAACTGAGAGGTCAACTATACAGGTCAGCAGTGTGGAAAATCATCCCATGAAGGGACCAGCACATCAAAGTACTGAGAAGTTAGTTGCATCGGTCAGCGGTATTCAAGTTTGCTCTATGAACAGACTAGCACACCAAAGCACTGAGAGGTCTGCTGTGCAGGCCAGCCAAAAAGTTAGAAAATTTGCCCCATGAAGGGACCAGCACATCAAACCACTAAGAGATTAGTGTTATCCAAGTTTGCCCTATGAGTGGACCAGTGCATCAAAGAACTGAGAGGTCTTTTGCACAGGTCAGTGGTATGCAAGATTGTCCCATTAAGGGACCAGCACATCAAAGCACTGAGAGGTCAACTACACAGGTCAGCCGTATGCAAAATTGCCCAATGAAGAGACCGTTTTTTCAAGACAAGGGAAAACCCAAAAGGAGTAGCACTAGGGTCCTTGGGCAGTAATCTATTGTACAAGACAGGGGACCCTAGTTATTTAGGATCATGTGAAGGAATAGACATATACTAAATAGTATATAACCTCTGTCCAGCCGGACAGGATTTTATTATTTAAATTTGTTATAGTAGTTCAAGTATTTCAACATTTATACAAAAGTGGGCACAACCTGTGACCCACAGGAAACAAGACAAAACAAGTGACAGGGTTTTATGTAAAAAACGCACAAGGCGGTCTGCATTGTTACTTAATATAGCAGACTGTGAAGAGACCAGCACATCAAAGTGCTGGGAAATCAGTTGCATAGGTCAGCGAATTCCGCCATGGTGAAGGTGTGTTAATCAGTGGGCGGGGTGCAGTCCGCAGCACCGAACGGTTTAAAGAACTCAGAGGTTAGGGGTATGCAAGTTTGCCTCATGAAGGGACTAGCACATCAGAGCACTGAGAGTTTAGTTCAATGCATGTTTGCCCCATGAAGGGACCTGCACATCAAAGCACTGAGAGGTCAACTATGCAGGTCAACGGTATGCAAAAATTACCCATTGAAGGTACTAGCATATCAAAGTACTGAGAGGTCAGTTGCGTAGGTCAGTGGAATTCAAGTTTGCCCCATGTTGGGACCAGTGCATAAAATCACTGAGAGGTAAGTGCTATAGAAGTTTGCCCCATGAAGTGACCAGAGCATCAATGCACTGAGAGGTCAGCTCTGCAAGGCAGCTCACCTTATGAAAGTTTTCCCCATGAAGGAACCAGCACATCAAGGCACAAAGAGGTTAGCGGTATGCAAGTTTGCTCCATGACGGGACCAGTGCCAAAGCACTGAGACGTCAGTTGGGCGGGGCATGCAAGTGGTATGGAGGTTTGCCCCATGAAAGGACCAGCGCATCAAAGCACTGAGAGGTCAACTATACAGGTATGCAAAATCACCCCAAGAAGGGACCAACACATCAAAGTACTGAGAAGTCAGTTGCATAGGTTGTGGTATGCAAGTTTGCCCCATGAAGGGACCAGCGGTGCAAAGCACTGAGAGGTCAGCTGTGCAAGGCAGCCCAAAAGTATGAAAATTTGCCCCATGAAGGGACCAGTGCATCAAAGAACTGAGAGGTCTGTTGCACAGGTCAGCGGTATGCAACATCGTCCTATTAAGCGACCAGCACATCAAAGCAATGAGAGGTCAACTGTACAGTTAAAGAAGTTTTCTCAGCTTAACTGGTGAGTTTATCTTTACATTCGATGTTGGTCTGTATAGGTGGCACCTATATCAGCTCTTGCTTGCAACAGTCTATGGTTAGTTGTGGTGTCTTTGTGGTTAATCTGTGCAATATGTACACAAATCCGACCGAACTATGTGATGTTTGGCTATTACTCACGATGCTAATAATGAACAGTCTTGCCTAAGGAAGGAACTTGCTCATTAGGAAGATCTCGCTTCCCTCTTGAATGTTGCTGTGTTTGGAATTTTTCTAATGTTTGGAGGGAGTGAGTTCCAGATTCTGGGGGCTGCTCCGGAGAAAGCTCTGTCATACGTTTTTTTCTTCCGAAAGATGGGTGTTGTTAGAACTGGGGGAGGCAGAGGCAGGTACCACTGTCCAAATAGGGATCCTTGCTTCTAGTCAGGGTAAGGAGGAAACCCTCTGAGATAGCCCCTGCTCACCCTCTAGGTAGCTTGGCTCGAGTAGTCAAGGCTAATCAGAAGGCAATGTGTAAAGTATTTGTACCAACACTCATAGTAACACAGTGAAAACACCACAAGCTGACTCCACAACAGTTTAGAAAAATAAAGGTATTTAATCTAAACTACACAAGACCAAAATGACAAAAATCCAACATACACAGTTCAAGAATATGGTTGCAAAAGAGTTCTTTAGGTTGCGATAAAATATTCCACAGTTGCGTGAAAAGTTCACAGTTGCGACACGTTTAGCCAACACTACCTTTAGTTGCAACAAAGTTCTAAAAGCAGAAGCTGGTGCGGTGGAAAACAAGCGATGCGTTGCTCCTGAGACCTTGGGGAGGCGATGCGACAACCCCGCTGCGGAAGCAGGCGTGTTGCAATGAATCCGGTCTGTATGAGGAGGAAGGCCACTTTTATGGCTTCCGGTGCGCAGGTTCCGTAGGAAGTTTTTTCTCGCAAAGGTACGATGCGACGATCTCGTAGGGGTTGCGGCGATCACCGGGGCGACGATGCGCGATCTCTCTCTTGCAGCTCCTCGATGCAATTGCTCTGCGACGATGTTCGCAGCGACGTGATGAGGTCCGCAAGCAAGCGGTGCGGCGATCTCACCCAGCGACGAAAGGCTCTGCAACGACACTCACAGCGATGTTAGTCTTCCTGCACCGGTCTGGTGCATCTCGCAAACACAGGATGTGACAGCTCTGGCAGCGGCAACAGGCGCTGCGACGATCTCGGCCTTCGTAGCAGCGGGAATTTCCTTGCACTGTCGGGGATGCGCTCCGCAGCGAGCAATGCAAACTTTTCTGTAGCAAAGTCTTTAAAGCTTGGTTTCCAGCTTCCCAACACAGGTACAACTTCCAGAGGCACCACACATGGGCCACGCACTCCAGGAAGGACAGCACTCTCTCAGTAGAGCTCAGGGGAAGCTGGGGGTGAAGTCCTTTTGTTCCTGGGACTTCAAAAACAGAGAGCCAGCTCTTCTCAGGCCCTTAAAGGTTCCTTCAAGCAAGGGGACACAGCAAAAAGCAAAGTCCTTCCCCTCTTCTTGGCAGCAAAGGAACAGCAGGTCAATCCAGCATAGTAACAGCTGGACAATCTTTCTTCTTCAGTTTCAGCTTTCTCCTTGGCAGAGGTTCCTTCTTGATTCCAGGATTATCTAATTTTCTGTTGTCAGGGGTCCTGTACTTATACCCCTAAAAGTCTTTGTTCCCTTTGTGCAGGAGGGCTCTGAGCCCGGTCTGAACCAGTTCTGGGTGTTCCTTGAGCACTTTGTTTTCCTGGCTTCTCCTTTCCTTTCAGAGTGAGGGGCAGGGTCGTCAGCCACCCACCAGGAGGTGAAGCCAGCATTGTGGAAGACAGGCACAGCCCTATTCAGGCCCAGGAGCTATCTCCTCCCGCCACTCAAGTTGCAAATGCAGTCATAAAGCCTAGGGCTGACTCAGCCATCCTCCTGGGGAATCCCCAGCCCCTGTCACTCTCAAACCAGACAGTCAATACACAAACAGGCCAAGGCACACAGAAAGGGAAGACAAGAGAACAGCAACTTTCTAAAAGTGCTGTTCTCAAACACAGGGTTTAAAAACAACCTTTCCTAAAAGGTGTGTTATTAAATTCTGAGTTCAGGGATACTAGACTTTTAAGTCCTTTCTTGTTCCTATGGGAAGATATGCTGGTAGCCACTGTAGCCAGCATCCCCCATGATCGCCTACTGAGCAAGATAGCCTTGCAGCAGTGAAAAACGAAAATGGCTGTAATTCACTACCAGAGCATGTCACCTGCACCAGTACATGCTCTACCTTTCACATACACTGCACCCTGCCCAAGGGGGTACCTTGGGCCTTCCATAGGGGTGACCAATGAGCACAAAAAGGGAAGGGTTAGGCCTGGTCAGTGGGGACACTGACCAGGAGGACATGGCAGTTCACAGACTGCACACAGGCACTGCGGTGGCAGGCCTGAGACACCATTTTGGGGCTAATCCTGTGGGTGGCACAATCAGTGCTGCAGGCCCACTAGTAGCATTTGTCATCACCAGCCCTGGCACACCCTGTGCACTTTACCAGGGACTTCTTGGTGATACAAATATGTCAATCATGTATATCGAATCATAATAACAATTTACACAGGGAGCACTTACACTCTGACACTGATCAGCAGTGGCAGAGTGTCCAAAGCATCTAATCCAGCAAAAACAAAATCCAGCTCAGCATCAAAAATACAGGAGGTAGAGGCCAAAAAGACTGGGGAAACCAGGCCAAAGATGCCAGGTCTAACAAGTGTTGTCAGCTGCAGCTCTCTGGCACATCTGGCTGGTCTGTGTCCCCATGATAGCTCAATATTCTGGGCTAAATACCTTGATGTATTGTGGTGGAGCGCTTTGTGGGTAATACATGCCAGCTTAAGTGGAATTCTGGCTTCGTATGGTAACCAGTTTAATGCTTTCAGGTGTGGGGAGATATGGTCGTATTTTCTAGACCCCGTAATGAGTCCTGCAGCCGCATTGAGACATGCTTTTAGTGGTGCTGTGGAAATTTTTGGTAGACCTGCTAGAGTTGTACATCCATATTCAGTTCTTGAAATAACTAAGGACTGGACTGCTAATTTGAGGTCAGCCGTAGTAATGAGTGGTTTCACTTTTCGAATATAGTTCAGGTGAAACCGGGCACTTTTTGACATTGATTTGATGTGGGCTTTCATGTCTAAATGCTTATCCAGCGTGATTCCAAGTGATTTAGTTGAGTCAACTAGGGTAGGGCTGCAGTTTAGCGCTGTGATCAGTTTGGTCCATTCCTTCAAATCTGTTGGGTTCTTTGGTGGTGATATTATTAGGAATTCCGTGTCTTGTGCATTTAGTTTCAGATGATTGCTAGTTAACCAATATAATGACATTTTTAAGGACTCATTCATTATCTTGATGTCTTCCAGTGACACAATCTTGCTGTAGATCTGAGTGTCATCTGCGTACATGTGATAGGAAATGTTTGTGTCTCAGAGAATTTCTGTCATGGGTTCGACATATAGGTTGAATAGTGATGGAGATAGGGTTGATCCTTAAGGGACTCCAATCGAATTCGGGCATGATGGGGTTAGCATCCGGTTGACCAGGAATCTTTGTGTTCTGTTCTGAAGGAAGGATTTAAACCATTTTAGAACATTTCCAGATAGTCCCATCCTGTCTTGAAGCATGGCTAGCAATTTTTCATGATTTAAAATGTCAAATGCAGATGACAGGGTCAAGAAGGACTAGTAGGCATGTTTGATTGTGATCTAGGGCGTGTAGGGCCTCATCCACTGTATGTAAGATTGCTGTTTCCGTACTGAGGCCTGGTCTGATACCCGATTTGCAGTCGTCCAGCATCTTGAATTTAGCGATGTGGTTGCTCAGTTGATTTTGCACACATTTCTCAATTAGTTTGGTAAGTAATAGAATATTGGTTACTGGGTGAAAGTTATTTTGCTCTGCCAGGTCCACTGTAGGTTTTTTGATGATGGGGAGGACTTGACCTGTTTTTAGGCACTCTGATAGGATCCCTTGAGATACTGAGGCATTGATTATTTTTGTCCATATTAGGACGATGATATGGTTGAGTCTTTTTAGACATTTAGAGGGAAGGGGTTCATTGTAGTGGTTATTAGGTTTGATATCTGAGAGAGTTTTGTCAATGGTATTCTTGTCATATAACTTGAAGGTTGCCCATTGTGCATTGTTTTTCAACCTATCATAATCGTTTGTTGTGGTAACATTGTTCAGTGGTGGTAGTTGGCCAGAGAGGTTGTGGGCTGCCATGCTGAGCTCTCTTTCTAGCGTGTTGGCCTTGTCAGTGAAGAATGTTGAGAATTCCTCACAGCTCAGTTGGGTTTTAGTAGTTTCTTGGGCAGATTTGGCCACCTTTTTGGATTGTTGCTTTAACATCTCTGTCAGTTTCCGTGGTCTGTTTTTGGCGTTATCCAGTCCCGATCTAAAAAATTCCTTTTTGGAATTGAGGACCCTTTTGTTGTACTCATTTCTTATTTTTCTGAGAGTTTCAGCTGGGGGGATGAAGGGTGCTGTCTCCATTTTCTTTCTGCAAGTCTCAGTTTCCGCATATCTTCATTCAGTGTCCCATTAAACCATGGATTTTTTTCTTTCTCTGAGACTCTGCTCAGCTTTAGTAGCATGGTGGAGTTGACTATATTTGTCATTAATGTAGTGTAATGATCAGTGAGTTAGTTAACTTTCAGCATGTTGTTTGGCGGATTTGGATTCTTCTCACATCTTGCTACTAGTACTAGTAGCCCAATATTAGGGTCTTTGGTGTCCCGAGTCCACATTTTAGGTTTAATAGGTTGCTTGGTCTTGGCCTTTATTTTGGCGGGTAACAGGAAGGTTATGGAATGGTGATCCGAACAATCGCAAGGAACAATTGAGTGGATTGTAATATCCTTGATTCTAGAGATTACCCAGTCGAAGGTTGCCCCTTTTGAGTGTGTTGGCTGTGTTCAGGCTTGGGTAAGGTTTAGATCCCTTAAATGGCGTTAAGTGCGTTTATTAATTTTATTTAGAAGCTTGTAAAGCGCACGGCTACCCCCAACGGGGGTAGGCGATGACCTGTTTGTTATTATTGTTGTCCCAGTGTAAATGAAAGTCGCCTAGGAATATGTTATTAGTGTGACTGTTAGAGTTAGCTGTGATGATCTCCATTAACTGGTCTATGAAAGTAGCATTATTTCCTGGTGGATGGTAAAGTGCATGCAAGCTGCACCTTTGTTTATCTGCACTTCTTATACCAAGACTTAGGTATTCACAGGATTCGAGATGGTCTGAGTGTAATTGGCTGACCTCTATATCAGATTGGTCAATGCAGGCTATACCGCCTCCTGCCTTTTTTTTCTGTCTAATCTCACAATGTTATAATGAGGGGGCACCAGTAGATCCATGTATGGGAAATAGGATTCCATAAGCCACGTTTCTATTAGGATTGTCACATCAAATTCCTGGCTAACGATGAGGGCAGCGATGTCTGAGGCATGTTTTGCTGTGGACCAACAGTTGAGCAGTAGGCATAGCAGTCGTTTCCCTGAGCTACTAGAGTTCATCTCTTGAGTAGTGGCGGTTATCTGGACTTGTTGTAGGTTGTTGAGGTTAGGTTTCCTATTCTTAGGCAGGACGTTTTATTTGCATCAATCTGGACTGATCTCATTTCTTCTCCTCTGCTGCTGGCTTTAGACTCATATGACCGGAGTAGGGTTATGGCTTCATCATCCGATATATATTTAAGATTTCTGTATGGTCGATTATGCCTTTTTGATAATGGCTTGGAAGTCTCGCTACTCTTTCCTTGAATATCATGCACTCATTTTTGGATGAGCTCAACTTTGGAGTGAGTGCTTACAGTGATTTCTAGTATTTTTTCCATAACTTGTAGTGCGCTTAGAATATCCTGGTACATATTGCCTGCTTGTGTTTGAAGAGCTTAGATTTCTCTCCGAGTCTGGTGTGATATATTAGGAGTACGCATCTGCCTATTTCAGAGTTTTGTTTGTGTCCCGGTGCTTTAGATCTGCAACTGTGTCAGTGTTCCTTTTTTGTCATTAGTTCGGGTGTTTGCGCCTCCTCTATGTGTGATGTGAGATGCGCTCCCTATGTCCTGTGATCTTGATACCAAGCTAGGGGGATATGAGTTTCGTAAGGTCACAGGTACAATTTGTACTGCTGTAAAGGGGGGAATGGAAGAGGTGTTAGCCTCCATATCCTGTATTTCTGGATGGAGGTTCCTGTTGAATTGCCTACATGTGGGAGAAATCAAATCCTGAGGAAGAGGCACTGATTCTTCCCGATGTAACGACGTCAGGGCTGTATTAGCATATAGTAGATATTCTTCTATTGTTTTTGTACCACTCCAGTTCAATGTGCCTCCTATCAAAGTTGTGTCTCCTGACAACATAGTAGGTTGTGGTTCTTGAGGGTCTCAAGGTATAATGACATCTGTGGTAGTAGTGTTGGTGGTGGATAGGGTGGCTGCTTGTGTGGTCAGGTGTTGTTGAGACCTTATGTTATCTACACACTCTTTTAAGGTTAAAAACAGGTTGTCGAACTTTTCTAACTCACTGTTGGCTACTTGTATAGGCACAATACCGTTCTTGTAGATAGTTATGCATAGATCCGCTCTTAATCTTGGTGAAGGGATGATCAATAGTTTGGTACCATGTGGGATATTGCTTATATTTTTTATGTTGAACATTTTCGTAATGACAGTGCACCATTTAGCCATTTTTCTGGTGAAAAATAGCAAGTCATTTACAATAATGCCTTTGTTTAGATTAAAGGAGGTGGCAGAGATCTGCGTGTCTGGGTTTTTTCTAATTAGATTGTGTTCAAATTTTTAAGAGTTAATGCCTGCTCATTTTAAATTGGCTCCGGGCATATTTACTGATGGTGGTAAATAATTCTCTGGGGTGTTCCTGCAGTGGTGACCTCACTTAGATGTATCCTCTAGACCATTACCTGTCTCTGGATGTTTACAGGTCCACTGTCGTTCCTGTAGGTGTCTCTTCTCTCCTTTTTTTCCTTGTGTCCCCCTCTGATGTATCCTATTGCCCCCGGGTCTTTCTGTGGTTTTTGCTAGTGTCTTTTCTATCTTTTAATACCGTACGTTTGTGATCGTTTGGGAATTATCCTCCTCTGGAATAGTATTTATTTAATACTATAGCATTTGGTTAGGGCGTATGGAAAACGTACAATTCCATTTTAGGTCACAATCCACATTTCCATTCATTGGAAGCTATAGAGAGTTATTCCAAGTTGGCGCCGTCTAATTGGTCTAAGCTCATCTAGTAGCTGTAGGCCCTTGCTAGTTTCTATTGCACAGTCCTCTTTCTATTGCCCTTTCAGGTAGCTACCATTTTTTAGATCAAGTTGAGGCATTAAGAGGGAGCAATCCTTTGCTCAAGGTGGCCAGCGCAACAAGGCAAAAAAGAAAGCAACACGTGTGCAAAAGAAAGGAAAAGGAGATGAAAGTTGCTGTATACTGTCTGCATTGTATTGAATTACTGCGCCTTTAGGTCTGATAGTCAGCAGCGGGCGCCATTTTAAAGTTAGGCAGGCTGCATCCAGACCCCCAGCTCAGTGTGTATGACTTTAACCAGCTTTATAACTTTATACATTTTTTGTTCCAGGGCCGTGCAATCGTCAGCAGGCCTCATGGGAAACCGGGGGTTCCCCTTTCTCAGTAGGATCCCCAGCGGTGCCAGTCGTCTCTCCACCTGCCGTATTAAGGGTAAAGTGTAGCGATGTGCCAGTATTAAAGCAACAATCGGAAGAATGATGCGGTCAATCCCTGCAGAGATGCACCCTTCAATGGATTTTGCTGACATGAGCAGCTCTCACCCGCTCTTCATGGGCCCTGCGTGCCGCCTCCAGTGATGCGCTGGTACAGCGAAGCTGCCACCTCCACGACCCGTATTCCGCCGTGGCCAAACAGCTCCGGTGGATCCGCAATGTACTCGCGGGATGATGGGGGGGCCTCTCGGTTGTGGCTGGATCACAGCAGGTCAGACGACAGTGTAGTCCCAGGACGGGGAGGCTGACGGAGTTCTCTGACTGGTAGTGTAGTATCGGATGGCAAATCCGGGTCTGATTCTCCACCCGGGGCTCACCTCCGTGTGCGGCAGCAAACCTGATGCTAGGGCAACATACTTCCAATAACGGATTGCTCCAACGCGATGTAGAGGGTGGAAGTGAGGGAATAAGGAGGGCTGGCTCCACTCCCGGTCTGATGGTAGCGAAATCGGCATGCGCCCGACCTGCCTGGGAGAGAGAGCAGCCTCGGAGGGATCCCGCCAATGCAGTCTGTAGTGCTGGTCCGGGGTAGGCAGACAGTGACCGGAGAACAGGGGTCGTCGGATCCAGTGATCTCCGGTTTGCAGAAATCCAGGCCAAAGGTAGATAAATGTTATACTCCTGCAGTCTGTATTGCTGCAGAATGCAGCACAGGTAGAAACAGGAAAACATAAATACATTTCTCCTCGTTATCCCCTCCTTGAAGATGTTGCATTTTGAGGCATTCGCAGGTCTACCACTAATGGTAAATCTGGGAATGGATCAAAACCAATGGGTGAATGCGCGGTAACACCTACACTCCACCCATGTACTGCCCTCCTGGCTCAGATTTACTAAGCACTCCATGGCCATGCAAGGTAACCTTGTGTTGCTTGGCAATCTGACTTTAGTATTGTATCGCCCTTGCATGTCCTTGTATGATGCAAGAGCAACGCAAACACTATGATAATTCTGGCCCTCACTTTCTACTCAGGAAGGGACATTGATCTCTGAGATATTTTGCTCCTCCTGCATAGAGAGCTATACACACAAAACACATGTGTAGTGCTTCCAGAACTGGTAGATTGTTTCAAAAGTGAACAAGACAGGCCATCACTGGTGGGACTGTCTGCGGACAATTCTGCAGCTTTAAGATACAAAGAGCAGCTTCTCTGTCTGCTGGTGTTCATATGGCAGTAAGCTCTAGCTCCCCATGAAATAGCAACCATTGTAACTCAAAAAGGTATTCATTCCAGTTTGCTGTGCCTTTTCAGGTTCAATGGACCAAGATTCCCGCTACTAAGTTTACTAATGCCTTGGATTTGAGCTGCCCAAAACTGACCAATTGTATTGCCATAGCGAACAGCCAGGTTGAAGATTTGATTACGGGGCCTTGGATCGCATTGCTCCTTGGTTGATAAGGTAGTTTGAAGAGCTAAGCCTATGGCAAAGTGGTTCAACAATGAACTAGTTTTGCTTAAGAAGTGATGTAAATGCTATGAGTGTATGTCGCACAAAGATTTTGCAGAGGCTAGCAAAGTTCAGTATCACCACTCTTTAAAAATGTATTATAAAAACATGAAACTAGTGAGGTGGGAATTCTAGACTAATAAAACTGAAGGGGTCCAGAATTTATCTCAGGAATTTTTTTCTTTTCTATTGTAAAGTCTCTGTCTTCTTTGGACCATGTCTCAGCTCATAGTCCTTCTTCTACAGAAAGTTGTAATGTCTTTGCTAGATGTTTTAGAGACAAAGTAACATCTTTGTATTGTTCCTTCTCTAAGAGTTCTAGAAATGCTCCATGTCTTTAGGTTTGCTTTGAACCTTCACAATTGCAGTCCCAACCAATCAAGCCGTTAAATCTGTCTCACCCATTGATGTTCTGGAACTGAGAGCTGAGGAAGTTTTCCCTGTTCTGGGTAATTTGATTAATATTTCTTGGCTTCTCCTGAGGTCCCCACTCATGAAACACACTTCTGTGGTGCAGCTTCTGAAGAAGCCTTAGTTGGACTCATAAAAACCCGAGAACTTTAGACTATTCTCACTTCTCCCATTTTCCGCAAAGGTCACCAAACATATTGTCAACTCTCAACATTAGTTGAGACCAGGGGCCTACTGCACAGCACACAGTTGGGTTTCCATCCTCATCACAGTACAGAGTCTGCTCTGTTGCTGTCTTTTGAATCCATGTGCCAGATTCAGGACAGAGGTGACACAGTAGCATATTGCTACTTGATTTGAGTATGACCTTTAACACAGTGTCCCACAACCTGCTATTGGAACACATTTAGAGCTACAATGTCAGTTATAAGGCCCTGTGGTGGCTTGCATCCTTTCTGCAGGTCCTGCAAAAACCTTTCCATTCTGAGGTCTTTCCACTGCAGTAGAGGGTGCCACAGGGCTCATCTTTGAGCCCTACATTATTCAATCTCTGTATACATCCCCGGTGGTGGATATCATCAAGCGGTATGGTTTTGACATCATGTCATATGCCGATAATACTTGGGTCATTGTCACACTGTCTCAGAATGTGATTGGGGCTGAAGCTTCTCTGAGGCATGCTTGTCTGAGGGGGCCTTACTGGATGGACCCCAATGTCCTGAAATTAAATGTGGGCAAGACTGAAATCCCTATTCTGGGGGTCAGGCTTTCTTTGGACTCCCGACTGGTGGCCACCATCACTTGGAAAAGATCATTGGACTCGTGCCTGAAGCTGCAAGGAAAACAGTAATCCAGGCTCCTATCTCTCAGCTGGATTACTGTAACATTCTGTTTCTAGGTGTCTCTCAAGCCTGTTTTGTGAGCCTCTGAGTATAGAATTCTGCGACTCAATTACTGCTGAAATTTCTCAGTCAGGCTTCGTTGGGCTCAGCCTTGCAGAAATGTCACTGGCTCCCAATTAAGGAGTGTGTGTCTTTTAAGGCTCTTTGTTTTTGTTAAAAGGCCTTATTTATTATTATTAGCCTTTACTAGGCGCAAAACATATCATCCCCATGGGGATCTCTCAGTGCCACTATATCAGAAGAATAAAGGAGAGAACCGCTGATTAGTGACTGAACAACCAGGTTTTGAGAAATTTTTGGGACAGCCCAAAGGAGGGGCTATCACAAATGTCATCAGGCAGCTTATTCCAGTGGGAGGGGGCAAGTAATGAAAAAGAGTGACCTCCCATTCTAATTTTGTTGATTCTCATTGGGCACAACAACCACCGATTGCTCAGCCTCAGTTGCCGACACGGAATGTAAGGTATTAGATTTTTATTGAGGTAGGCTGGTCCATGCACCTCTATAGTCTTAAATACCAGACACAGAATCTTGAATAATGCTCGCTTCCTAATTGGCAGCCAGTGAAGTTGGCGCAGGAGAGGTTCCGAAGGCGAACGGGATGGACGATTAAAGGCAAGACGTACAGCAGTATTCTCACGACCTGCAGTCTAGAGTGAAGATCTTCCCTAATCCCTACCAGTAGGGAATTACTGTAATCCAGCCTGCTTACTAGTAATGCCTGAATAAACAACTTTCTTGCAGAGAGGGGAAGTCATGGAAAGATCTTTCTGAGCATACGCATCAAGCAGAAACAGGTGCCCGAAATGTTTTTCATGGGTTGCTCCATGGAGAGTTTATCATCCACCATGATACCTAAGTTTTTCACCCATTTGTTTGGGGTCGTAGGGTCACCCAGTTTAGGAGGCCACCAATCTGTAGACCAAAGCTCCTCGGCTTTCCCGAACAACACACTCTCAGTTTTGGTTGTGTTCAGCTGCAAAAAGTTAGCAGTCATCCAGGCCACCATCATTAACATGCATTTTTTAAATCTTTCTCTGGTCGATGCGGGATCTGAATCGAAGGAAATGATCAGTTGAGAATCATCCGCATACGAAACGGTGTCGAACCCACTAGATCTGATAATAGAGGCCATAAATGCCATAAATGTTGAATAATGTGGGACTTACAATGGAGGCCTGTGGTACCCCTTTGTCCGCAGCCGAGGTCTGAAAAGTGAACGACTCAAGTTGGACTTGCTGAGATGTGTCGGCAAGGAAGCTTTCAAATCATTTATGTGCCATTCCTCTGACACCAATTTCTCATAATCTATCCACAAGGATTCAATGAGAGATGGTGTTGAATGCGGCCGTCTGGTCAAGAATGATCAGCATGGTAGGAGTCCCCTTATCCAGGGCCACCTTGATCGTATCAGTGACTTCATTTGGTGCAGACTCTGTACCGTGCAATGCGATGCCTAACTGAGAGGAGTCAAGAAAATTGTTCAATTCAAGGTACTGAACTAACTGCTTATTGACTGAGGCTTCCGTGACTTTCGAGAACAGAGGGAGAAGAGAGATCGGTCTGTAATGTTAAAGATCCCAAGGATCGGCCCTGGCTTTTTTAATATAGGTCTAATTTCCGCCAGCTTCCATTTATGGGTGAAGGTGGCTGTGATTAGAGATTGATTACATAATTCAGCAAAGGGGGCTGTTAGAGCCTATGATGATGAAAGGTGGAGCCAAAGGGGAACCAGAGTTTTGGTGAGCCAGTAACAAGTGGACTTGGTCCGCAGGGATGGCCTTAAATGTTTCCAATGAGGAAGAAATTGAATCATTGTGCTTATATGAAACCACACTAAGTCCCGCCTGTATTTTGAAGGAGCTGTAGATTTTATCAATCTTTAGCTTAAAGTGGTTGGCCCGATCATCACAGAGCTGCTGAGTCAGCGGGATAGATAAGTTATTCACTCTTGGGTTGGTGAAGTCTTTCAGGATTCTTAAAAATTGTTTGTAAGAATTCTTAGCTTTTGTAATTCTGGTCCCCAAGTACGATCTTCTAGCATTGTTACAGTTCTTTAGGTATTGTCTAAGAACCATTCTATATGCTAGTTTATCTACCTCCTGTTTATATTTTCTCCATTTCCTGGAAACAGTTTTTTCTTTCTTAAGTCTGTCATTGTACCAAGGTGCTGGAGCTAATTTTATCTAGGTCTTGCAAACTTTGATTTGGGCGATCGTATCCAGAGCTTTTGTCAGAGAGCCCTCTAGTATTTTCAGTGCCACATTGCTATCCATACAATTCTGAAGGACCGGGGCTTTAAATACAGGGAGAAATGAGGCTAGGGACATCTTCCTCTGTGGTCTCTGCAGGCCTAGGACAGATTGGGGTTTATTTATTACCTTTGATAAGTTTAACACAAATTTTATAGCTGAATGGCCTGTCCATGTTAGGGCTATAGGGGGGGTCCACTACTACATCCTGAGTATTAGAAAAGATGTTGTCCAGTGTATGTCCCGCTATATAAGTGGGGCTGAATATTTTGGGTAAAAGGCCAAGAGATTCCAAAGCTTCTATCAGCCCAATGGAGTCTTTGTCAGAGGTAATATCAAAATGATGATTAAAATCTCCTATTAACAGAAACGTGTGTGATTGCAAGGAGAGTGGTCCAACGGAATCCATAAGTGAAATGCGGAAATCTTTTTTATTACCCCCTGGGGGATGGTAAACCACAGCTTCCATCCAACTGGCACCATGATCCATCTCCAGTTTAAATTCTCCAGTTTAAATACCATCAGCTCCACGCTGGGGGAGGAGAAGGAATCCAAAAGCTTAATGGTCAAAGGTAGACGGGTCACAATGACTAGCCCTCCACCCCTCTTCTCTGCTCTATCCAGTCTAGAGACTCTGTAGTCCTCCGGAAAGGCAATGGCCAAGGAGGGAGTGGCGAGCTGATGCAGCCAGGTTTCGGTAAAGAAGCAAATGTTGGTTTGAGGGAATTTAATAGATCCCAGATTTCTGCTGCATGTTTAGGAATGGATTGAGCGTTAAGTTAAAGACCCTGCAGATTGAATGGTTTCACACCCATTTCAGAAAACTTCTTCCTGGAAGCATTGCTGTAATGACCTATAGGGACTGAGGGGCAAGAAGGAGAATCGGCAGCAGCTATCTGGGAGGTAACTTGAAACCACCTGCAGCCAGCACACTTGCTGAAAGGTGGGTCTTGGCTCAAAAAGATATGCTCCCTACATCTTGAGTTTCCCATACGTTTACCAATCTCCAGGAGCAAAGGTTTCAAATCAGTATATGGGGACATAGCGGACTGCCTTTGAGGCACGAGAGGCAGCCTCTCTGGTGGTGTCCAGGCACGGTCGGTTGCAGACGGGCTCACCTTAGGCGCTCCCTCTGCACGAGTCCGCTGCGCATCCGTGAGAATGCTGGTTTTATGTGTAAGGGCCACAGAACAGAGTAAAACAACTAGAGCGTCAAACGCTCCAAGATGGGGACCATTAGCACGGGCCAAACAAACGCCCAACAGGGCTGCCTCTCTCCAGGCAAACGGTCTATTGATGAGACAGCAGTGGACCGGAGAGTAGCCACAAAGAACGCAAGTCCCACAGGTAAGTAAAGAGAACCAAGTTTAATTTATACAATTTTAAAGAACTGTTAAAACCATACAACACCAAAAAATGGCACACTGTCAGACACAGAGTGCGGATTCTAATACAAGAAAGTAATTAATAAACAGTAACAAGATTGGAAAGTCAGCAATTCCAGCAGCTTCTGCTATTGTGTTGAGCGTCCGCCTCCGCTGCTGCCAGATATCTCCATCAGTTTATTAAACCCTACCTTCTTTTAAGGTGGTTGAGATCTACAGGATCCTTGTTGGAGGAGGTTCCTACTGTCAGGAAAGTTCGAAAAGGAGACAGTTCTTTTAGGTTCCTTGCCTCAAAGCTGTTGATCTCTCTACCCTGTATGTTCGACATGCTAGAACAGAGCTTCTGTTTCGGAGAGAGCGTAAAACATGTTTTTTATTGACGCTTTTATTTGCTTTTAGCCCTTGTTTTACTTTGGCAGCTGGTTCCCATTAGCACTGGGACACTTCTGTGGAAGTAGCCATGCACTTTATAAATTGTTTATTTTTATTATTAATATTTGTTTTACAGATAAGAGTCGTGGTCTAAAGGAAACGAGGCCACTGGACATGTGTAATGTTGGAAACTATTCTAATTTGAAGGAAGCTATGTAGAAGGACAGGTGGAATGACGGAAACTATATTGATCTGAAAGAAACTATTTTGATATACATGGGGAATGTTGAAACGGGCACTTCATTTAGAGGGTGCTGACATTGTAACATAGAAGACACAACTTCCAATCAGAAGACACAACTTCCAATCCTGGTTTTTGCCCTTCACCACAGAACACTCTAATATGAGGCAAAATGCACCATCTTCCTACAAGTCAATTTAATGATGTCAAAACAATTGCATACTTTGTCATTAGGTACGCTCCCAATAACTTGTTGCAATCTCGTCACATTTCTGATCACTTAATCAGGCCTGAATAGCACCCCACCTTTAAAAAATTGGAGATACCTTTGCCTCCCTAAAAATATGACGTATAGCACAATCTTTTGCTTCTTGGAACCTAATATGCACCAGAATAAATTCCTTAACTACAATAGGAAAAAATGTATGGATAAACTGAAGAATAACTTACCTACCAATTTAATTTAGATTTTTAAATATGTTACGTGTTGAATGTGCACAGTATGTATAACACATTCCTACACTAACACCCATACAAATATTGACATAGATCACATGAACACACTTAGACCACCAGAAAAACAGGCACCCAGGCATACAGACCGTCTGTAAGTGCTTATGAACATTGACAAATAGATATACAGGCACTCATTTGCACAAGCCACTATGCCTATGCAGGAGCAGAGCTACACAGATAACATCTATTGATACTCATATATCGCCACATAACACATGTGCTGTCAGCCAAGCATGTTGGAGTAGATGGGCAGCGTTACGGGGTGGACAAGAATATAGACAAATAGACTGGTGTAATTTCAAGAGCTTTCGTTTAACACGAAGAAGAGACAAAAGATCAGAAGGTGGAGACAATTTAGCTTCCATTTCAGCCCCTACACTTCTGTAGGTACGTCCACACTTCTTGAACGTGAAGACGTTCTCCTGAATTAAAGGGAGGAAATGCTGGACAGGGACACCGTCAATATTTAACCCTTAGCAACTGCGCAAGTGCATGCTAGCTGCAGTATCTAGTAGTTATTCTAAATTGAAGTACAACAGAAAACAGATGTGGAACAGGCTGCGGAGGGGAGACATGACATTGACTGATGTGGCTTGCAGACCACTTTGAACTGCTACCAGCATTTGGTGAAGTACATCATGATGTGAGAGAACATGGCAGGTAAAGGTACTGAAATTTGCTAGCTTGTATGTTTCATTGGAGCCTGTTTAGACCAGAGTCTGTCACCGTGTCCTACCCTTCAAATAATATAAGGAATTATGAGGGTTTGATTGTTGTTCATTGGTGGATGCTTTCGATTGTGTGCAGGGGTTTGGTACTAGTGTGAACTACTAAAAGACTTTTAAAAAACCATAAAAATATTTCTAAATAACCAGATATTTTAAAGCTTGTACTGCTTTAAGCCTGTGTAATATTTATGACATCTTTTTAGGATAAAGCAAGATGGCGGCAGCGTAGAGCTCTGCGGCAGAGCCTCTACCGCTGATACCCCAAAGGAAACCCAAAAATGACTTCTATAGCTGGCTGATTCACCTGCGGGTGGAAAAGAATGAGTGGTGATTTCTTGGGCGCATCAGGGCCCCTCTCAGTCGCTGGCGCTTCTCTGGCCGGTGTATCCTGTTCCTGAGTGGAGTCGCGTATTGGTTTATTGGCATCAGGGGCGAGCCACACTATCCAGGAGGCGGGCACAAGGCAGCGTAACACGGCTGCGACAAGCTTCTCACCCCGGTGGCTTACCAGATCATTGCGCTGCTCTCTACGTGTCTGGGCTGGCTTGGTTTCAGCCGCCAGCAGGGAATTCGCCTGGAGGGTACGTGTTGTGTTCTCCATCTGGTCTGTTGTTGCAGCTAGCAAGAGAATGCCTCCGAAATCTACGAGGCAGCAGACGGAGACAGCGGGAAATAATTCCAATCAACCACATGGGCTGAGACAAGAACTCTCTCCTGCGAACACAGAGACTAATGCTGGTAAGCCTCACGAGGCTCGTACTCTAAGAAACAGCAGGATAACATGGGAGGAGTGAAGCGGAGGAAACTCCAGGAAAGAGGACATGCTGGGGGCAAGAAAGGTATCACATCAAAGGCTTTAGAAGAAGCATGGGCCATCTCTGGTGGGGCAATATAAATGTCACTTCAACTCTTCCCTAAACGGTTATAACATTCTTCTTCAAATCCAGGGATGGTCTTGAGGACCAGGATCAGGTTACCTTACCAGTTGAAGCAGGGATCAAGACTGCCGAGATAATTCCTAATGGTGGCATGGAAGGCAATTCCAGGGTCAATAGGGAGGACCAGGTGGCACAGGAAGATAATGAAACAGCACAGGACCGAGCTGTGGAGGTTGCTATCTCAGTACATAAAGCATTAGATACAATACCAATACTACCTATGGGCGAACAGGTGATGTCAGTAAGCTCTAATTGTGATAAAAGCAAGCGGGCTCATGAAGATATCATGAAGATAAATGGCATGGTACCGAACACCGAACTCCTTGATGAAATTCCACCTGAAAGTTCACCTGGGGTGCTACTTGCAATATCGATGTGGATAGGCTATTACCAGCCAACGCTGTCTCTGATTGGCGGGTTACAGTTTTCTTTTTGACAGAAGACTCTCATTCAGCGGCCTCCAAGTCTGATTTAGTATACAGTGATTCAGACCATATTATTACCGCTTCAGGCTCTAGTACATTAGAAGCTCTGGAAACTGCCCGTAAGCATCATAAATCTGGTACAACCTCGAAAGGATCTAAGAGTCATAGGGCGGTATAGAAAAAGAAAGGAAGTGGTAACTTTGGTTCTGGTCTGAAGTGGGACTATTTGGATACAAGGATTATCGGTCCCTTTGAGCCAACTACGGCTCCGGCTGGAAATTCCTCTTCTGAACACCATGGGAAGTCAGCAACTAATGTAAATTTGGTGGTGAGTCTGCGCCTGGAGTCTATTAAAGAACATCGGGCAGAAACCAGAGCTGATGGAAAAAAAACAAGACAGGCCACAAAGAAACTGGAAGGTGCAGTGCAGAAAGTTGGGTGAACCTGTGCTGAAATCAGTGAAAGACTGGATACAATAGAAGCAAGAGCTGCAGTGGTGGAAACGGATTTGGTTGCTGTGAGAGGGAAACACAAAAACACACGAAGCTCAACTGACGGACATGATGTGGAAATTGGAAGAGTTAGAAAATAGCCAGAGAAGGAATAATCTTCAATTTCTTGGGATTAAAGAAGGCCTGGAAGGGGATGACATTCGGGCTTTATGTTAGACCTTTTCAAAGAGTCCTTTCCAGAGCTCATTGGGTGGGATTGGGAACGAGAAATTCCTTTTGCCCGCCATAAAGCACCAAGCAGAGATTCAGATCAGCCAAGGACAATTTTTGTTTTTTTCTGTAATTTTTCGCGTAGGCAGGCCATTTTTGAGAAAGCCGGCCCGGAGGCTAGAAGTCAGTGTCAGGGTGCCTCTTTTTTTATCTGACCAGATTTCTGCCACATAACTGTGGAGCGCAGATGGCGATGGAAGCAGTTAATTAAGCCATATTAAGACGCTGGCTTTGAGGCGTTTCTTCTGGCCCTGCTAGGTTAAAAGCTATTGTGAAAGGGTCTGTAAAAATTTTTACCTCAGAAATTCCGACTAGAGAATATTTGGAACAAACTCAGGGGGAGAAGAGAAAAGTATAAGGAGTCTGCTAAGCTGGGTTGGATGAAAATACCACAGGCAAAAATTATATGGATGTTATACTATCTATATTAGGGATCTCCCTGCAGGTGGGTTTTTGGGTATGTGTTTTGGTTTCTGATATCTGCTTGATTGACAGAGAATCTAACAAAGTGGCGATGCAGGTTTAAAAAATATATATATTTGGGGGCCCCTCCCTTCTGGCCTATATGGGCAATTGAGATTGAATTGTGGTTTAATGGGGTATGTTGTGAGGTTCTTATTGGCTTTCCGGTCATTATTAAAAATAGAAAAACAATGCTTGTATAAAATTTTGACAGAGAGTTTATGTAGATATGATAGGACTTACGTTTATATGAAGAGAAGAAATACGGGTGAAAAGTTGACCCAGCATATCATGGCCAGGTTACGTGTTGCCACTATAACTATTTGTGGCCTTAACGATGGGGCTAAAAGAAGAAGGATCCAAGAGGACCTTAAAGATTTACAAGCAGATCTGCTGTGTCTTCAAGAGACTCATTTAGCCTGAAACAAACTATAAATTACTTAATACTTTAGACTTTAAGTTACTTGCATATACTACTCAAGATGTAAGGATCAAGGGGGTAGCCATCCTAATGAAAAGTAGAGTTCTTACGTGTGAGAGAAAGGTTGTGGACAAACACAGTCGATGGATAATTTTGGTTAGCAGACGGGGAGCAGGCACATTTACTTTATGCTCAATATACGCTCCTGTTTTAGACAACCCTGATGTACTGAATTTTTTAGCTATTGAGCTACCTTCTTGGCCTGCACCATACCTAATTTGTGAGGATTTAAATATTAATGTATCCAGAGGAGCTTCGGAGAGAGATGAGGTATCAAATAAAGGGAGTATTCGTCATTCGTCTAGGGCTATGAAAAATTTGCTTAGGGATGTCGGTCTTTTGGAAGTGTGGCCTAGCCTGATGGGTAAGGAGCCAGTATATGCTTATTACTCCCCCCCCTCATTGCAAATTTGTTAAGCTAGACTCATTTTTAACCTCACCATCTCTTTTGAAGGAAGCTGGAGTGGAGTTATTTCCTAGAGTAATGTCGGATCCTAATCCCCTAGATTTTGAATTTTCTCTTTCAGGATTCAGGATTAAGGAGGGAATACAATAGATGGGCTTTTGAAAGAGCACTTCTCTCCAATCAGGACTATGTTAACTATATGAGGGGGTGGATTAGTGAATTCTTTTAGCCATAATAAGAGAAGTACCTCCCCAGGAATGACCTGGGATGCCTTTAAGGCAGAGAGGTGAGACCCTGCGTTATAGCTTGACTAAATAAAAAAAAGCACAGGAAAAGTTTAAAGTTATTATTAGAAATTGAATAGGTAAGTTTACCCTGCAGTCTTTTTTCCCACAGGGAATCACAACGCAGTTGTTACAACCACTGCATTGTGATTCCGCATACCATTACTCCGCAAGTCGGAACAACGACTTGTGGAGGGGGTGTTGAAAATCAACGGCGATTAGGTTAAGCATTAGCAGAAGACATGCTGTATTTGACCATTATCGTAACAAATGAACCGACTCCATTTTGTATTCGTAGCGGCCATTTTGTATGCCATACAGTGCCATGTGCTCATCATGTGCTTTGTCCTACCTCCTTGTTAACTGCGCCTGAAATCTGCCCCGCAACAGGCTATATTTAGCATCCCCCACTTCCAGCATGCCCAGACATGCCCAGTAGGGTCTGCGGCTATTACTAATTAGTTCCAGACAGGAATGTGTTTACTAGTTTCTGAAGACTGTTAACTCCGCCCACTTATCGATTTTGCTTTCCAAAATGTCCTTGTATGGTCATAAAACTGCTCTTGTATTCTGTACCGCCTTCTTTTGAGCCCATCATTGTGTATAAAAGGGGCCATGTGCTTTAGTTTGGTGTGCTACTCTATACAATACTGAAGGGTGTTGTGTGGACTGTAGTACCACCTTTAAAGGTTTAATAAACTTTGCTTTTGTATTTTACAGTTTCATTGCCAATTTCTTCCTATGGTCTGAGGACTACGTGCAGAGAAGGGGGAACCCCTTGCACTGGTAGGCCTAGCTGAGGCTTTCTCACGTCAATTGGTGCCCGACACGTGGAGCTCATCGGATACTTGGATGCCCGAAGGAGTGGTCATGACGAAGGATTGGAATCTCGCTGCGGACGCGATCGCATGCCAGAGGAGATCCGAGTCTTGGCATACAAGGCGTTTTTTCCTTTCTTTCCGATCTGACCATCCAGGTGGTGCCGGTCCTCGACTGAGATCTCTTCTTTTGGCTTGCCGTGCAGTGGCCGTTCGGTCGAATTTAGAACTTGGCAGTTGGAATCTGGACGCCCTGTGATTGGTAAGAACTGTTGGACGGTACTTGCTGTGGGCTTTGGAAGCCTGGGATTGGCAAGGCAGTTTTAGGATACGCTTGCTGTGAAAATTTTGGTTTGGTATAACTAGTCATGATGTGTATGTGTAAGTGTAATATATGCGTTGCAACAAATATAGGCAGGTAATGAGGAGATTTTTCTCTAAAATGCGATTTTGATTTGAATGGTACAACGTATTACAGATACCTTAAGTGCTACTTTGATTTTAATACTGCATATTTTGCACTATTTTTGGCATGCCTGCTTTTAGCACACTTCGTAGGATGTGCTGCTTTTGTGGAAATAACCGGTTAGGTCTTGAGGAATCGCAGCCGGCTCCCCCAGAGGGGACGTCTCATAGAGATATGCATTTAAAATATGGTCTTTCTTCTATAATGTACAGCACATTGTGGAGGAAATACACGCGAAAGGATCCTGAGTTACGTTTGCCAAAGTATGGGTCGTTTGATATGTGAAAGATCGAGTATGTGGAACAGTGTATGTTCGAGCGAAAATCTAGACAAGACATGTTTGAATGTGTACAAATGTGGGTGAAAGAAGTACGTGAGCGTGAGAAACGTGAGCAAGCGCTGATTGAGAAAGAACAATGGAAGACGGTGTATGAAAAAGCGCAAGAATTAAGTATGAAAAAGGTGAAAGAATTGGAAGAGAGACAGGAGAAGGAGCGCAGATTACAGATATCTGGCCAATATGCTGTTCGGCAACCTCTTTATCCTGTCCTTAATAAACCACAAGGTGATTTTTTATTGTTAGATCATCCTCCGCCTCCGTATGCCGTTCCGTCTGCTCCATCTGGTGAAGATGAGGATTCCGGGGCAGATAAAACGAAACCTGATACCCGCTCCATGATGTCGGCCGACCGCGCGGCCGAACTTAGAAAGATCGCCCGTCAGGCACTTCATGATACTGTTACTGTTTTTAGTATCTTAGATACTTTAAAGGGATGGCAAGATAGAGAGCAAATATATTTTACTGAGTATTTTGCAGAAGAAGTTGTTGACATTTTCCGAAAAGTTTCTGACATTCTCGAACCTGATGATGTAGCAACCGATTGTAAGCAATTGCGTAAAGGTCTTTTTACTCTCCCCCAGGTGACTGATACGATCAAGCGGCTGTTTAAACTATGAACTGAGGCGCTTCATCTACGGGAGGAGAAACGTAAAGCTAAAACAGATGGACGGACGGGATTGGTCGACGGGAAACAATCCTCTATCTTTGGAACAGATAAGACCGCAGTAGTCCATGCAAAGCCTATGCGAGAGGCCGCACCTTTATATTTTCCTCCTAAGGGAACGGGTACAAGTGACGATAAGTTTTCTGTAGATGCTAAAGGTTATTTTATTTATAATTGGGTGTATACTCCCTGGAATAGGGCAGATGTCATGGCACTTAAAGCTGCATTGCCTGATCCGTGTAAAAATCAAGCCGCTTTCTATGAGGAAGTTGAGGGAGCCATAAATTCTTGTACCATGACATTAGCTGATATTGATTTATTTTTCGGGCTAATATTGCCGCCTGATATGTGGAGATCCGTGCGTAAAGTTGATGATCGCGCAGTGTATGGGGCATTATGGAAGGAGAAAGAGAGGGAAGATGAGGATAGGGAACCATCGAAAAAGTCATGTCAGTTGATTTTAGCTCTTCCTGGTGCCTTATTAACGGTGAACAGACAAAATATCGATTCTAAAATATCGACTGGACATAATATCGAGTTTTAAATATAGACTGGACAAAATATCGACTGGACATAATATCGACTACAAAAATATCGTTTTTCAGGTAAGTGAAGTAATATCGACTGTTTAAAATATAGATAGCAAAAATATCGAATTTTTAATAATATATAATATTTTATAGTGTATTTTTATGTAATAATATGTGTGAAAAGTGTGTATTAATGTAATAAAATATTTTATTAAATGGAATTTGTTTTTTTAATAATTGCGTTATGTAATTCTGTAGCGGGTTGTGGGTTTATAGGGGAATAGGGTGGGAAGTAATTTAATAATAATTAATTAATTAATATATGTTTGTAAATATTTATAATTAATAATTAATTGATAATTAATAATAATTAGTTAATTAATTAATATAATTGTGTACATATTTTGAATTAGTAATTAATTGGTAATTGATTAATTGTAATTAGTTAATTACATTAATTAGAGTACATTTTAATATAAATAATTTTGTGTTATTGTTAAGTAATTAATTGGGAAAAATAATATTAATTAATAAAATAATTACAGCTAATGTGCTAATATATTTACTTTATTGTTATTGTTAATTAATAATTAATTGGTAATTAAATAATATTGATAAATTTTGGGTAAAGGAGTATTTTTAGGGTTCAGGGTCAGTTTTTAGTTTTTGGGTAAAGGGGCATTTTTAGGGTTCAGGGTCAGTTTTCAGTTTTTGGGTAAAGGGGCATTTTTAGGGTTCACGGTCAGTTTTCAGTTTTTTGGTAAAGGAGTATTTTTAGGGTTCAGGGTCAGTTTTTAGTTTTTGGGTAAAGGGGCATTTTTAGGGTTCAGGGTCAGTTTTCAGTTTTTGGGTAAAGGGGCATTTTTAGGGTTCAGGGTCAGTTTTCAGTTTTTTGGGTAAAGGGGCATTTTTAGGGTTCAAGGTCAGTTTTCAGTTTTTGGGTAAAGGGGCATTTTTAGGGTTCAGGGTCAGTTTTCAGTTTTTGGGTAAAGGGGCATTTTTAGGGTTCAGGGTCAGTTTTCAGTTTTTGGGTAAAGGGGCATTTTTAGGGTTCAGGGTCAGTTTTTAGTTTTTGGGTAAAGGGGTATTTTTAGGGTTCAGGGTCAGTTTTGGGTTTTTGGGTAAAGGGGTATATTTTAGGGTTCAGGGTCAACAAATAAGATTGTAATTTTTTTTTATTATTTTCATTTATTATTTAATTATTATAATTTAATGTAAGTATGTTTAAGTATATTTTAGTCATTAAAATTTAATATTAATTTAATTTAACACTGTTTTTAATAAAGTCGATATTTTTTACATCTATATTATTGTTAACGATATTTTGTACTCGATATTTTTGTACTTACCTGTTTGTAGATAGAAAGTCGATATTTTGTCTGTCGATATTTTGTCAACGATATTTTTGCAGGTCGATATTTTGGCAGTCTATATTATTTCAGTGATCCCTTATTAACCAAGTTAAAAACGATTATTCCCCCTAAAATGATTGATTGGACTATTTTAGCATCTTGTAAGCAAAAGGCAGATGAATCAGTTTCAGGTTTCTTTACGCGTTTCGAGGAAGCCTTTCATGATTTTAGTGGCCAGTCGCTAATGGACGATACGGGCGACATTTGTTTGTAGCTACGAATGTTACGAATCTATTACCAGGAGTGGCTAGCCGTTTAAAAGCTAGTGAAAGCTCTTGGACTACCTCTTCTCCGGCATCCCTCCTGACGATGGCTCAATATTAGGAGTGTCAGGAATTTAAAGCGAAGGGCAGCTAGGATAAAAAGTCTAAAAAATTAAAAATAAAGGTTATGTTATCTCAGATTTATGGTCCACCTCCTAGAGGTAACGATAGAGGAGGACGAGGATTTTATGGTTCCTCTTACACTCGTTTGAATTTGGCTGTTGACCAATGTGCGTATTGTAGGAAATGTGGTCATTGGGCAGATGAATGTCCGTTGTTGCGCTCACAGCGTTATGTCCGTGGCCGAGGATTAAATAGAAATCGTTCGGGAAATTCAGGACACAGAGGCACCACGAACGATCGCGCTAGGTTTGATTCTTATGTGCGGGTACAAAATAGGTTCAATACTTTTGATAGGCGCAACCAATACCAGATGCCTGATTATGTGCAGCCTGATTTGCATGATTCTGCGGATGCATAGGATTGCGTAGGATGGGGTAAGGAATCAGTTGAAGTTCCAGTAGATCAGAAGGGTCCTTATGTTACAGCACATGTTTTGGGTTCTACTGATCAGTTTCTGGTTGATACAGGAGCTACTCGTAGCGCTTTGTCTAAGCAATTGGTTCCGAGGGCTCCCCTGTCTGGCTTAACGATTACATCGATAGGGTTCGATGGAACAGCTTCCCTTAGCCCATTGTCACAACCACTTGCATTTCATGTTGATAAGTTTTCTGCTCCATGCGCGTTTTTGCTCTCCACAAATACACCAGACAATATTGTGGGTCTTGATATGCTCAAGTATTTCAGAGCCACAATAAGATGTTCCCCTTAAGTAGTGCGTGTGATTTTGAATGACAAATATCCAGTAACGGACAGAGTTTGCATTGCTAAAGAGGATACTGCATTAGCCTCCCTACCTAAAACTTTGTGGGCCACTTCTTATACTGATGTGGGACAGATGGTTATTCCACTGGTGCATATTAGTGTAAAGGAGGGAGCTGTGTTACCACATTTGCCTCAATATCGAATTTCACAGGAGGGTGAGGAAGCACTCATACGAATTGTACAAGATCTTTTTGAAGTTGGGGTTGTTGAAGAAGTTCCATTTAATGTTTGTAACAGTCCAATCCTCCAAATTTTGAAGAAAGATACTGATACTAGGATTTATCGATTTATAATTGACCTACGGGAGGTGAATAAGATAGTGGTGCCACAATACCCAGTGGTTTCTGACATCACGACACTTCTTACTTTAGTTCCATTTACTGCAACTACGTTCTCTGTTATAGACTTGAAGAACGCCTTATTTTCGATCCCTATTCATCCTGATAGCCGATATCTGTTCGGTTTCACTTTGAATAATCGATCGTATAGATTTTGTAGAGTTCCTCAAAGCTATACTGAGAGTCCTAGTATTTACAGCCATGCATTAAAAAGACAACTTGATTATTTTGTTCTACCCGAAGGTGTGGCGCTCATACAATATGTTGATGATATTTTGTTGGCAGCCGATACCCCTGAACAATGTGAAATGTGTACCCTGTCTTTGCTTTCTTACCTTGCTTCACATCATCACAAAGTATCGAAAAAGAAATTGCAGTATAGTAGACCAAAGGTAACCTACTTAGGTCACCTTTTGTCTAAGGAGGGGTGTGCACTCACATCAGATCGCATTCAGGCAATTTTAGACACACCAGAACCTTCTACACAGAAAGAAGTTCGAGCATTTTTAGGTCTTACTTTTCGTAGGCAATGGATATTGGGATTTTCATACATTTTTAAACCTTTGTTAGCACTTTTGACAAAAGATACTCCAATACCCCTTCCATGGAGACAGATGAATGTGAGAATGCTTTTCGACAGTTACGACAAGCCCTTTGTTCAGCACCAGTGTTAGGTACTCCAGATTACACGAAGCCCTTTACATTGTACGTACACGAGAGAGATGGATGTGCATTGTCAGTTTTAATACAGACACATGGTGATAAGCAACGCCCTTGTGCATATTTTTCAGCAGTACTTGATCCTGTTGCTCGAGCATTGCCTGGATGTTTTCGATCGGATGCAGTAACAGCTGTGTCAATACTCCACAGTGAAGGGATAGTCTTATCACATAAGCTGTTGGTGCTGGTACCCCATGCTGTTGATGCCCTTTTGAATCAAACAAAGACGCAGCACTTAACTAGCGCTCGTCTGACAGGATATGAGTTGACGCTGTTAGCTCCTCATATTACACTAAAGAGATGTGCAACACTAAACCCAGCCACGTTGTTGCCATTTCCGGCGACTCAGACTGAGGCGCAAGAAACACATGATTGTATTTTCCTGACTGAGGAACAGACAAAGGGTCATATTCTCGCATCAACAAGACCACCATGGGAGGCAGATCCTTCTCTTACCTGGCTGCTAAAACATGGAACTCACTCCCCACTCACCTTCGCCTCACCCAGAACCACCTAGCTTTCAGAAAGCAACTTAAAACGTGGATATTTGACAAGTAATCCTCCTCCCCCTCCTTAGCGCCTTGAGACCCTCTGGGTATGTAGTGCGCTATACAAATTCTCTGACTTGACTTGACTTGATTTGCAAGATACGCCCCTTCCAGATGTAGATGGAGAATTGTGGGTTGATGGGTCTTGTCTGCAGTTACCTGATGGTACAACTTCAGCCGCATATGCAATTACTACGCTTCACACAATAGTGGAGACAGCTCGCATACCACAGAAGTCAGCTCAAGCAGCGGAACTAATAGCTTTGACACGAGCGTGTGAGCTTAGTACAGGTTTGCGTGTGAACATTTATACAGATAGCCGCTATGCTTTTGGAGTGGCGCATGATTTTGGCCTGCTCTGGAAGGAAAGAGGTTTTCTGACATCACACGGGATGCAGATAATGCACGGAGAACTAGTGAATAATCTTCTGACTGCATTAACATATCCAAAGAAGATAGCTACAATGAAATGTAGTGCGCACAAGAAAGTGACTGATAAGGTGGGGTAAGGAAATGCTTTTGTAGATCGAGTCAAAAGAACGTCACCAATGCCTGTACTGGACATCACTTAAACTTATTAAAGCCGACCTTTACGAAAATCAAACATATAGGTCCGTCTGTTGATTTATGACATTAGTTTATTCATTAATTTACTCTCTAGTGGAAAAATATTATTGTCAACACTTCTGTTTTTTAGTTTGCATATGTACAAATATAATACATTTAAACAAATTCGATACAAAACACAATTTACAAATGTACAAATTTACATCACATCCAACTCCCACACTCATACATCCACAACATACAAAAAATGTGCACTTAGAACCTAATGTCAATGATAAAGTCATTGGTTTTTGACCGGTTTTTGTTACCCTTTTGTCAATTGTAAATAATTAGTCTAAGTTATGGAAACTGTTGATAATCTCTGAGAAAAGAACTGTTGAGATTTGTAAAAACAAATGAGAAAACTGTCATCATTTATATGTATAGGGACTTTATCATTGACATTAGGTTCTAAGTGCACATTTTTTGTATGTATGTATGATTAGGCTTAGCCTTGCTGGTTTTTGAGCCACGACCCTGTGTTGTTTTGTTGTTTTTGTAGATCGAGTGGCACGTGAGACTGCAATGCAGCCTGACACTACTTCCATGTATGTAGTGAAGTCACAAGCTGAGCGGTGGCACGATGCTAGGAAGGAAGTATAAGAGATACAGAGGACCGCTTCTGACAAAGAATGGGAGCAATGGTCCAAGGATGGAGAGTTGGATGATGAAGGATGTTGGCGAAACAAACAGATGTAGATGGAAGTTGCCTATAGCTTTTGTACAACCTATGGTTCAGATGGCACATGGGCTAGCACATGTTGGAGCTTTAGCAATAGTGAAATTGCTTACACAAGTTTGGGAGCATCCAGAAATTGCTAGCACAGCTAAGAGAGTAGTACAGTCCTGCATGATCTGCCTACAATTCACTCCTGGAAAAGGGACACGAACTACAACAGGAGGATTTGCTACACCAACTGCACCTTTTGAAGTATTGCAAATGGATTATATTTAGCTTGAACACTGTAATAATCTGAAGTATGTCTTGGTGGTGGTAGGTGCCTTCAGTAAATGGATTGAGGCGTACCCTACAAAGGACAATACTGCAATTACTACGGCAAAGGTACTTTTGAAGGAATTCTTCCCTGGCTATGGTGTTTGTAGATTTTTGTGGAGTGATAACGGACCTCATTTTATAGGGGACATTATCAAGTATGTCCTGAAAGGATTAGAGATCAAACAAAAGTTTCATGCAGTGCTCCACCCACAATCAGCAGGATTGGTGGAAAGATACAATACTACTCTGAAGCTGAAATTAGCCAAGATACAGGCTTCTACTTCTCTGACTTGGCCAGCTGCATTGCCACTGGCATTGTTGTCTATTAGATCAGTGCCTCATTCACGAACAGGTCTCACACCTTATGAGATCTTGTTTGGAAGGCCCATGAATATCTGGGGAATTCCTAAACCAAGTTCTGTGTATTATGTACCTTGTGTCTTAATGAATGACTATTTGGCACAGTTAACTGATAACTTGGTTTCTATTCATCAACAGATTTGAGAAGCACTTCCTGGCAGATCTACAGGTGAAGGCCATAATCTCCGACCTGGTGATTTCGTTCTCCTGAAGTACTTTGAGAGATCGAGCAGTTTGCAGCCAAGGTGGCATGGGCCAGAGCAAGTGCTACTTGCCACGAGGACAGCAGTTCGAGTCACGAACCGGAAAAATTAGATTCACAGCACCCATTGTCGGCGAGTATTTCCTACCTTGGTGGAGCCTGCTGTGTTGACTGACCATCGAGAGGTTCTGACTGCGAAGAAATGCCGTACTGTGACACCTGACGGATCTGAGGAGTTCTTCCGGGACCAGACAATCTCTGGAGCAACGAGATATAATTTGAGACCGAGAGAAAAGTCTGCAGCGCTTGTGAAAATTGTCTGAGCATTTCCTGGGTTAGTGAAACGGAGAGCCGATGTGGCAAGGGGGGGGGGATCAGCCCTGCATTAGAGTAGTGACATCCGTCTTGGCACGTGGTGAAGAAATCAACGGCTACCCAGGGGTAAGAGCTCTGACAACTACTTTAGTTTCAGGAAGAATTGTTTTTGTGCTTAGATTAAAATAGAAAAGAAGAAGATTTTTGCGCTGTAGGGCTTATTGTTTTCCTTGTGATTGTGGCAACAATAACATGGTCTGTTGAGGAGACAACTCCTGCTCTTGAGTTGTTTGTTGTTATTACACCGACACCCGAGGAGCATTATTTCTTTTCTCTCCCATATCAAGAATTGAAGCATCGACAATCCTACCTTAATAACACATTTATTCAGATGTTACATCATATCCACATTGCTACGAATGCCATGAACTGTTGGATTTGCGGGATGATGCCTGCACATCAAAAGAAAGGAGGTACACCGTTTATACCTCTCCCTTTTTCACATATTGGCTCCTGTCGAGCCTGGTATACTTTGCTTTTTGCGACTAGGAAGCCTACAGTGGGCAGACTGCTTTTCCGTTTGAAAAAAGAGTGTCATCAAGACAAGGATGGGTATCCCCAAGCGAATGGAAATAAATGAGAGTGGGAGGATTATCGGCCGGACTATATTTCAACGCCATATATCTTCACCAACACAAGAGACTGTTAATGCTGAACATTTTGTTATTTCTGTTACTCAAACGCAAGCAGAATTTTGTGTACAGAGCATTGGACATATTCCTGTTGGCATTAGTGATTATATTACTGTTTTGAATATAGATGGTTTGGATAATAGTACCTTTTTAGCTTCACATAACACCGATTTTGTGTGTGGGAATCGTGGTTATTATCGATTGCCAGCTGGGTGGACAGGAGTCTGCTACGTACCATTTTTGTTGCCCTCTGTGTTTTTGGCACCTCCATTGTATCATCGAGATCTTAAATTGTTCAACAATATTACTGTAAATAGATATAAGAGGACCTTGAATACTGATAATATAGACCAAACAGATACTAGCCTACAACAATATATAGATTTTAATTTAGGATTGTTCTATTTTGTGGGTGTTGCATTAAATGGCAGAAAAGTGCGACGATTAACTAGAGTTGTAGAAGCTGTTACAGATCAAGCAGCTGCAGCTCTAGGAAACCTCACAGAAGAATTGCAAATTACTAGAATTGTCGCTTTACAGAACCGAATGGTTCTGGACGTCATGCTAGCAGATAGAGGTGGTGCATGTCGCATTATAGGTAGTAGTTGCTGCGTGTCCATTCTAGATCACACACGATCAGTGTATAAAGCGATTATTAAGCTTCATAAAATCGCTGCAGACCTCCATACAGAAAATGGTACGTGGACTTTTACAGGATGGCTTTGGACTCTAATTTCTGCCTGGGGCTGGAAAGTACTGACTGCTCTATGTATAATACTTGCAATAGTTTTCACTTGTTGTATGTGTATCCAGTGTAGTCCGATGATATGTTCTATGTGTATTACTACTTGCATACCGACCAAAAGAAAAGTTGCAGAAGTCAAAATGCAGAATAACTTGAGCAAGGAGATAGCTGATATAATGGTCATTGATATAAGGGATGAGTATCTAGCTTATCCCAGGAAGTCAAATGTCTTCAGCTAATGCTGAAAGGGTCGTCTGTTGTAAATCAACGGCGATAAGGTTAAGCATTAGCAGAAGACATGCTGTATTTGACCATTACCGTAGCAAATGAACCGACTCCCTTTTGTATACGTAGCGGCCAATTTGCATGCAATACATTTGCATGTGCTCATCATGTGCTTTGTCCTACCTCCTTGTTAACTGCGCCTGAAGTATGCCCGGCAACAGGCTATATTTAGCATCCCCCACTTCCAGAATGCCCAGACATGCCCAGTAGGGTCTGCGGCTGTTACTAATTAGTTCCAGATAGGAATGTGTTTACTAGTTTCTGAAGACTTATCGATTGTGCTTTCCAAAATCTCCTTGTATGGTCATAAAACTGCTCTTGTATTCTGTACCGCCTTCTTTTGAACCCCTCATTGTGTATAAAAGGGGCCATGTGCTTTAGTTCGGTGTGCTACTCTATACAATACTGAAGGGTGTTGTGTGGACTGTAGTACCACCTTTAAAGGTTTAATAAACTTTGCTTTTGTATTTTCCAGTTTCATTGCCAACTTCTTCCTATGGTCTGGGGACTCCGTGCAGAGAAGGGCGAACCCCTTGCCCTGGTAGGCCTAGCTGAGGCTTGCTGACGTCAGGGGGGCGCTGGATGTTGGAATAGTATAATTTACTATTCCAAATCCAGTCTATGCGGACACTAGGGAAGGTGTTGGATTTTAAATCCAACACCTCCTCCCCTTCCGCAAGTCGTTGTTTACCTCAGAAATTAGCTCTTCTGGAGACCAAATTAATCTGTGTGGTAAATAAAGGTGGGGGTCCCTCCTTAATTATGGATTTAATTATGGTTACTAAATCGATCTGAATGATTTCAATATGGAAACAATTGGCTGGCAAGTATCTTGCCAAGAAGCAACAATGTTATGAATATAGTGAGACTGTTGGCCGAATATTAGCAGTTAGGGTGAGGTAACAAGTAGTGTCAGGACATATAAGGCAGGTGAAGAATATACAGGGAGATGTAGTGTATGATATGGTGGATATTAGGGATGCTATTAGAGAGTATTATGAGGTATTACATGCAGCTGCAGCCCCACTCAAAGGAAGTGAGGTATTGCATGAACTTGTTTCAAATGTGAGGGTGTCGCAGGAGGAGGCTTTCTTTTTATGGGGGTGAAATTTCTCAGAAAGAGTGCTATATGGCTCTTCAAGCTCTTCCCTAATGTAAAGCCACTGGTACTGATTGCATACCATTAGAATTTTATAAAACTTTTGTGAATGAGATCGGTCAGGAAATTATGGGATTTTTTGTTGTAGTTAGAAATAGGGCTGCACCACCGGATTCATGGGGGACTGCTAATTTTATTATCTTGTTAAAAAAAGGCAAGGATCGTATCAATCTGGGTTCTTGTAGACCAATAACATTATTAAATAGTTATACCAAGTTGTATTCAAAGATATTTGCCTCTCGTCTTAATAAGGTAATGCAGCAGATAGTAACAGTCTGGCAACATGGCTTTATTCAGGAAAGGGGGACAGACGATCATGTCAGACGCCTTATCTTACCATTTGATGCTTCGGGTGTTCTTAGGAAACCTATGGGGGCGGTCTTTTTAGATGCACAGAAGGCCTTCGATCACGTTTCATGGAGTTATTTATGGAAGTGTTTGGAAACTAATGGTTTAGGAGCTGGGTTTATTAGAGCTATGCAGGTTTTATACACCAAACCTACAGCCTGTTTGCAGATCATGGGAGGAGGGTCTTGAGAATTCTCAAAAGGGAGGGGAAGTTGCCCTTCCTCCACCCTGTTGATTGCATTATATATGGATCCCTTTCTAAGGCCCCTTGAGGCCTCCCCGAATATCTCTTTAATAAGGCTACAGTGTTGGGAATCAAAGCTGCTGGCTAATGCTGATGATGTTGCGATCATTACCTCTGATCCTGACAGAGCGATGGGCGAAGTTGAAACAGTGGCCGAGCATTTTGGTATACAATCGTGCTATTTGCTGATTAGGTGAAAGGAAATGGGTAACCCAATAAACCCTTGTAAGGACCGATGCTATCAACCTTGTACACGGATTAAGCTACCTCTTTTTGAGTGTTTACCAAACAAAAGACTGTTTTCGATCTGACCAGATTAATTTGCCGGTCAATGACTTCAACTCTTCATCTAGGCAGCGCTTGGCCTCAGATTCGAGAGTTACAGTGTTAAAATCTTCAGTGACTCATCTTTTTGAATATCTTACATCAGATCACCCAGGGGCACTCTTTTGCAAAAAACATTTCTGTCCTGATGATGGTCTTACTAACACCTGCAACCAAGACCGAAACGTCGACTTCTTCATCATCTCCATAAGCAATTCATTTGCACCTAGAATTAACCATTGTACATTTTTTGAGTTGGTTACTGCTTATAATTTCCAGGAGCTGATGAACTGTTATGAACTGATTTGTTGTCTTATGTATACTTCTGTCCATAACATTTTTTGCATATAATCAATTTAATTTGTTTGATGATATCCCCGTAAATACTTTTTGATTCAACACAATATTTTTCAGATAAAATCACTTTTTCGTGTGCTTTTTCCTTATTCCTTACGCAACATTTATTGTTTCTATCTTAGAAAAGTTTTTGGTGTTATCCTATGGATACATTTAAGTTAGATTTTTATTAACTAACTTACAATTTGATTACAAGTCAATATTCAAACTAAATCCCTTGTAGCTATCCTTACCTGTATTATTTGCTGATTAGAGCAAAACTCAGATCTTAATAAACAGGTATACCATAGCTTCTGATAGCATGATTGTCGAGGAAGCTATATATTTAGGTATACGTGTAAGGGTATAGGTGGAAGATATCTTAGATATAAACCTCACTCCCATAATGGGCAAAATTAAGAATGACTAAAAATTGTCTAGAATCAGTAGATGTAATCTGATTAAAATGATTTTTTTGCCCAAACTACTATATATATTTCGCACTATCCCTCTCAAAATACATAATGATTGGTTTAGGCAAACCAAGAGGGAGGTTGCTAAATTTATTTGGTCTTATCAGCGGACTCAAAGATCTAATGCACTTTTATCTCTTCTGAGGGACAGGGGTGGTTTTGGACTACCTAACTTTAAATTATATTATCTAGCAGCCACTTTACAATATTATTGGCCTCTTTTTTGGTATTAGGAATAGGGAAGCCAGCGATCCTAATTATGTCCCGTCAATATTTGAGAACCTGATTGGCTTACGGGCCAATGGCTGTTTACTAAAACTATATGAACCAAACTACATTAAAAAGACTCGGTTTAAGACTTTTAAAAGCAGCATTTCAAAACGGGTCGAAGAGTGTTTGGCAAGATGGGAGAAACCAGGCATTTACAATATGGGAGATCTTTTGACAGGGGATCATATTTCTTCCTTTGAGGTAGTTAGGGCTAGGTTTAAAATTGGTTGTCTGGAATTTTTTAAGTTTACACAAATAAGGAATTTTCTTTTTAGAAAAGCGGGGGCAGCAGGCTTTGCACTGGTTCCTCTGATGGAGGCATTAATTAGTACATCTGGTTTTTCAATATCGCTAATGTACTGTTTGCTGTTGGATGGAGTCACTGATGATCTAGAAAACTAGAAAAGCAAGGACTGAAATGACAGGCTAGACTAGATGTCTCCAACTCTTGCTTTGAGAAGTCAATGGAGATGAATAACTCTGTATTATGTTCTGCCAATATGCGTGCACAACATTTTAAAACTTTGTTTGACTTGTATATTACGCCTGCTAAAATGTTAAGTGAGGTTGAAAGAAAGGAACACAGTGTTTTAGGTGTAAGGCATACAGGGCAGAAGTGATTCATATCTCCTCTATTTGTCCCAGCTTAGAACTAATGAGTCGAGAAATATCTTGCTTTTTGCGGCATGTTTTGAAAGAAGATGTGTTGCTTTCTCCTCAGCTCATGTTATTAGGGGTAACCAAACAAGATGGGGGCCCTGGAAGTAAGCTTATATTTATTGGAATGTCAGTTCTCAGATTATGTGTTTCCTCAGCCTGGTTAGATCCTTCCTCCCCCAACGTTTCAACAGTGGAAAGGTCAACTGCTACACATATTTAATTTAGATACAGCACTTTATGACCGAAGAGGTAAAAAGAGAGAATTAATGGGACCAAGATCTGATGTCCCTTAATGGGCTGGTTTAATGCATTCGCTCAGGATGATTAAATCTGCATATTGTGGTTAATTATGTCTTTGGCCATAGCATGTTAGGTAATATATGAGGCCTAGTTTGATATTATGTATTTTTCAATATTTTCTTTTTGATCAAAATTTAGTAACGAGGCTCTCTCTTCATATGAATGATTTTCCTTTTTTTTAAAGATAATGTTCTATGTGAGCTGGTATTGTTCTCTGCATCTCATTAGCTACATTTATGGAAATATTGGTGTTACGAAATGTATTTATGTTTATACAGATTTATGCTGCTTTTGCTTATTTCATCTTCTATGTTTTGTATTTTATAAAATAAAAATGTATTGAGAAAAAAAGTAACATTTATGACATGCTCCAATCTAGCGTGAAGGGTGATGGTCTAGGACAGTTTGTACCCTACCCCATGGAAGTGTGCAGTAAATACCAGTCATCTGTGGTAACAGTCATATCCAGATATAGCCAGCAAATAGTACTGATTGCCATAATTATGCATATCAATATCGTAACCCCAAAGTAGCTGGACTTTAGTATTAGTATCCTAATATTCAGGTTACAGTGTGTACAAGTAGAGCAATTTAAACAGAGAAATCTCATTTAATTATATAGTATTACAAGACAGTTCCAAAATGGTAAAAAACATGTTTAAAAAAATCTGAAAGGGTGTGAATAATCCTTATTAGGAGACATATGTTCATCACGAAAATGGGTATTGTGGTTGGACTGAGATTAAGAGCGAGAATGGAAAGGGAAGCCCACTCGGTCCCCCCGAACGTATGGATGGGTGCGCCGATCCCCCCGGGAGACCATTTTGGGCAGGGGGCGTGGTTCAGCTGGTTTGCCCAAAGCGGCGTAGCCGGAGCACGCCCTTCCTGCCCAGAAGGGGTTGTCCTAGACACCCGCCCGGAAGACCGCGCCCAGTGGGCGTACCTGAGGAGGGTCCCCGCCCTCCCACAGACGGATAAATAGAGCGGGAATCCAAAGAAGCGTCCTCTTGTTCCAGTACTCTGAAGGCTGCACCACTCGTTGCTCGTGAGCCCTCGACGGAATAAGCGGCAATTTTGAGAACTTGTAATCTTGTTGTTTCTCTTTCAGTGCCAGGAGTGTGAAGGATCTAGGACCTCGTCGATCGACTAGAGCGGAGTAAACGAAGCCATGGCCGGCAAAAAAGCGGGAAAGAGCTCCGAGCTGGAGAAGGTACTGCGCACCTTGTCGAACCGAATGGCGGTCATGGACCGAAAACTGGGTAAAGTAGATTCGATCGGTCGAGGTTTGGCCAAGGTTAAAAAGCAGTTAGTGGCCCAGAACAACCCCTCGGGCTGTCCTAAGAAGGTGATCCGGCCTTGCCGGGAGTCGGCCCTGAAGGGTCGGGGAAGCGTAGTAAGAAGAGGGCGGTTTCCGGGGAGGACCCGGTTCCGGAGGTGCCCCAGCTGCCCCGATCACACCAGCGGACAGCCCGGTACCAAGTCCGGATATGGGTTTACCAATCCCTGTTGTAATTACCCCGGTTAACGATGACCAGATGCCCCCAGAACTGGCCCTTCAGTTAGCGGCGGTGTTGCCCTGGCTTAAGAAGAAAGCAGGGGGGGCAGTGGCTGCTGGGGATCCGGCCGAGGAAGTTAGATTAATAATCGAGCAGTTACGGCAGTCGAGAGAAGCAGGGACGCGAATGTTCCTTCTATTTCCCCACAGGTGGTGCCAGGAGTAACTATGGTTGGCCGGGAAAAGACGGCAGACACGGCGGTTGAACCCGGTAAGAACCCATTGCCAATGGTGGGGGAAAAGTTCAGTGCCTTCAAGGCGCGAAAGGGTGGCCCAGCACATCCCAGCGGTCACGAAGGAAATGATATGGGGGGACAAGTATGTTAATATGTTTTCATTATTGACCGACCATCGTGAGATGGAATATGCGAAGACCCAGAAAGATTTATGGCACCCCAGCGTATGGCGGGCCAAGATGGCGGAATTTAGGGTCGACGAGACCGTAGCGAACTGGGTGAAGGCCTTCTCTATATTTACAGCAGTAATGGGGGAACGAAAGCCTGAAGTGTTGCCCGATCTATCCTGTTACCAGAATAGGATCATGGATTTTTATAACATGTACGGGGGGAACGAGTGGAAAGGATATGACATGCAATTCGGAAAGTCTAAAGAATTTGATGTAACTTTAACATGGGATTGCCTCGACACGGTTTCGTGGCACAAGCAGCTCTTGCCTGGATCGGCAGGTACTGCCTCGCCGGGCGGGAGCGGGTCTGGGACGGTTCAGCAAAGGCCTGCACAGCCCTTTCGAGCAAGCGCCGGTGGGGAATCACAGCCCAAGACCGGCGGAAATGGGGGCAAGTGCAGGGTTTGTTGGGGTTTCAACAGAGGTAACTGTAACAGGCCCCAGGGAACATGTAGGTTCTGGCATGCTTGTGCGGGCTGTGGGAACTCCTCACACCCGGAGAGTAGCTGTAGGTCCAAGAGCGGTGGTTCGGGAGGAAAGGGGGGGTCCAAGAAAGAGTGAGGTGATGCTTGGGAAGCAATCGTCTTCGCCCATCGACATAATGGCTTTGACTCCCTGGTTGAATAAATACCCTGATCATGTATCCGCCGGGATTTTGAGGAATGGCTTCCTATATGGCTTCAACATCCCGGCGGGGAATTTTCGGGGGAGCCCCTTTTGTAAAAATCAGCAATCCGTTCAACACAACCCAGCAGTGGCAGCCAGGAAAATTACCAAAGAAGTTAGCTTGGGGCGGGTAGCAGGACCTTTTCCATGCCCGCCGGTGGTGGATTTCGTGTGTTCACCTCTAGGAGTGGTTCCGAAGAAAGACCCAGGGGAGTATAGACTCATTCACAACCTGTCGGCCCCGAGGGGGGCCTCGGTGAATGAAGCCATTGACCCGGAGGTCTGTTCAGTTCGATACGCATCGTTCGACGATGCCGTTGACCTACTGAATCACCTGGGCCCCGGTGCTCTGACAGTGAAATCGGACATCGAATCAGCATTCAGGCTGCTCCCGGTACACCCGCGGGACCAGCGCTTGCTAGGATTTACGTTCCAAGGGAAGTATTACATGGATAAATGCATGCCCATGGATTGCTCAATTTCTTGTGCTTATTTTGAGATGTTCAGCTGCTTTTTAGAATGGGTATTCACCGAGGCCACAGGGCATAGACAAGTGATGCACTATTTAGACGACTTCCTGTTCTTAGGGCCGGCCGGCAATGCGAAATGTGCACAGGCGCTGCAGGACTTCTGCATTCTCATGCAAGAGTTTGGAGTCCCATTGGCGCCAGGTAAGACGGTGGGGCCATCTACTTCACTGGAGTTTATGGGAATTGAGCTCGATTCAGTGGAGGGATGCTTCCGTTTGCCAATGGAGAAGGTGGCCAAGTTCAGGCTTCCATAACACAATGCCTGGGCAAAGAAAAAGTGACCCTGCACCAGTTACAACAAACAGTGGGTCAGCTTAACTTTGCCTTGAGAGTAATACCGATGGCTCGCCCCTTCTCACGCTCCATTGCACAAGCCATGGTCGGCCTCAAGGAGGGACACCACCACACGAGACTGTCGGCAGAGGTTTGCCAGGATATGCGCATTTGGTTGGCATTTCTGGCAGACTTCAACGGTCGAGTAGTGTGGAACAAACCCCCAGCATCGTCGGACGAACTGGGTTTGTGGACCGATTCAGCCGGGAGCGTGGGATTTGGCGCCATCTTTGGTAACCGATGGTCGGCGCAAGTATGGCCGACGTGGTGGCACTCCAGTGGCCTAACAGGTAACATTGGGTTCTTGGAGCTATTTCCCATTTGGGTGGCTCTGTTGGCATGGCCAGACGATTTTAGGGACTGCTCTGTAGTGTTTTGGTCGGACAATATGACTGTGGGCGAGTGCATTAATCAGCAGGCAGCCCGCTGCAAGTGGATCTTGAGACTGTTGAAAGAAATTGTTTTACGTTGCATGAGATTGAATGTACAGTTCAGGGCAAAACATGTGCCGGGTGTGCTGAATAATGCAGCTGATGCACTCTCTCGTTCACACATGCAGGCTTTCAGGGGCTATCTACCCACAGCGGATCTAGTAGCGGCACCGTTCCCCGAAGCACTATGGCTGATCGGTGCCCCGGATTACAAGACCTCGTGGCAGACAGCTTAGCGCCCAGGACGAGGAAGGCTTATGAGGGAGCGTTTCGTTCCTACTGCGCCTTTTTTAGGCCCGGCAGGGAGACATAGCTGGGGGCAGGAGGAATCCTTCCTGGGGTTCCTAGTAGCGCTGCATAGAGAAGGCCAATCAGCCGCAACTGCCAACAGACATAGGGCGGCCATATCATTCATGGCACAGCTCCACAGCATAACGGATTCCTTTTTAGTCAGGAAGGCGCTCCGCGGCTGGCAATGCCTGGAGGGTCGCAGACAGAATACAAGATGCCCGATTGGTTTAGAGAGATTGTCTCGGCTTTTAGTAAAGCTGGATGAGACATGCTCCTCCCCTTCCGAAGCAGTTCTGTTCCGGGCAGCTTTCGCCTTGGCATTTCATGGGGCCATGCGAGTAAGCGAACTCGTGGCGAAGAACAAGAAAGATATGGAGGGAGGCTTAGGCAGGGATCACGTACAAATACGGGGTGATTCAATGCTAATCTCGATAGCCAGGTCCAAGACAGACCAGGAAGCTATGGGAGATAGTGTTGTTGTGCAGCGCGCTCGAGGGACCCCCACTTGTCCGATAAAGTGTTTAGAGGAATACTTGGCACAGAGGCCGGCAAAATGGGGAGGGAGCCTGCTTAGGCACAGGGATGGCACCCCTCTGACGAGATTTCAGTTTCAGAGGGTGCTAGCACTTACAATCGCTGCGGCGGGCATGGACCCGTGCGATTTTGGGACCCACTCATTCAGAATAGGGGCCGCTACTGAGGCTACGGCCCGGGGTCTGGGTGCGGAAGAAGTGAAACAGCTAGGCCGTTGGTCCTCAAACTGCTTCAAGAGGTATGTGTGGTTGCACATGTTGTAAAAGACTGATGAAATGCACTCACGCTTGTTGTCTTTTGTTTGCATTACAGTTTCGCAAGCCTGTGACGCGGCGCGGAATTTGGAGTCAACCCATCACCAGGGGACCAGCGGTCGAGAATCACCGACTGGAGAGCAAGTGGTATGGGTCGTGGGCCACTCATACGTGAGGCGCGCCGGGGACGTATTCATGGCAGGTGACGCAACTCACGCATCTGGGGAATACGGGTTCAGAGTAACCTTCCATGGGAAGGGAGGCCTCTGTTTTGACCAATTTCAATCGTATCTTGCCAAGAAGCAACAATGTTATGAATATAGTGAGACTGTTGGCCGAATATTAGCAGTTAGGGTGAGGTAACAAGTAGTGTCAGGACATATAAGGCAGGTGAAGAATATACAGGGATATGTAGTGTATGATATGGTGGATATTAGGGATGCTATTAGAGAGTATTATGAGGTATTACATGCAGCTGCAGCCCCACTCAAAGGAAGTGAGGTATTGCATGAACTTGTTTCAAATGTGAGGGTGTCGCAGGAGGAGGCTTTCTTTTTATGGGGGTGAAATTTCTCAGAAAGAGTGCTATATGGCTCTTCAAGCTCTTCCCTAATGTAAAGCCACTGGTACTGATTGCATACCATTAGAATTTTATAAAACTTTTGTGAATGAGATCGGTCAGGAAATTATGGGATTTTTTGTTGTAGTTAGAAATAGGGCTGCACCACCGGATTCATGGGGGACTGCTAATTTTATTATCTTGTTAAAAAAAAGCAAGGATCGTATCAATCTGGGTTCTTGTAGACCAATAACATTATTAAATAGTTATACCAAGTTGTATTCAAAGATATTTGCCTCTCGTCTTAATAAGGTAATGCAGCAGATAGTAACAGTCTGGCAACATGGCTTTATTCAGGAAAGGGGGACAGACGATCATGTCAGACGCCTTATCTTACCATTTGATGCTTCGGGTGTTCTTAGGAAACCTATGGGGGCGGTCTTTTTAGATGCACAGAAGGCCTTCGATCACGTTTCATGGAGTTATTTATGGAAGTGTTTGGAAACTAATGGTTTAGGAGCTGGGTTTATTAGAGCTATGCAGGTTTTATACACCAAACCTACAGCCTGTTTGCAGATCATGGGAGGAGGGTCTTGAGAATTCTCAAAAGGGAGGGGAAGTTGCCCTTCCTCCACCCTGTTGATTGCATTATATATGGATCCCTTTCTAAGGCCCCTTGAGGCCTCCCCGAATATCTCTTTAATAAGGCTACAGTGTTGGGAATCAAAGCTGCTGGCTAATGCTGATGATGTTGCGATCATTACCTCTGATCCTGACAGAGCGATGGGCGAAGTTGAAACAGTGGCCGAGCATTTTGGTATACAATCGTGCTATTTGCTGATTAGGTGAAAGGAAATGGGTAACCCAATAAACCCTTGTAAGGACCGATGCTATCAACCTTGTACACGGATTAAGCTACCTCTTTTTGAGTGTTTACCAAACAAAAGACTGTTTTCGATCTGACCAGATTAATTTGCCGGTCAATGACTTCAACTCTTCATCTAGGCAGCGCTTGGCCTCAGATTCGAGAGTTACAGTGTTAAAATCTTCAGTGACTCATCTTTTTGAATATCTTACATCAGATCACCCAGGGGCACTCTTTTGCAAAAAACATTTCTGTCCTGATGATGGTCTTACTAACACCTGCAACCAAGACCGAAACGTCGACTTCTTCATCATCTCCATAAGCAATTCATTTGCACCTAGAATTAACCATTGTACATTTTTTGAGTTGGTTACTGCTTATAATTTCCAGGAGCTGATGAACTGTTATGAACTGATTTGTTGTCTTATGTATACTTCTGTCCATAACATTTTTTGCATATAATCAATTTAATTTGTTTGATGATATCCCCGTAAATACTTTTTGATTCAACACAATATTTTTCAGATAAAATCACTTTTTCGTGTGCTTTTTCCTTATTCCTTACGCAACATTTATTGTTTCTATCTTAGAAAAGTTTTTGGTGTTATCCTATGGATACATTTAAGTTAGATTTTTATTAACTAACTTACAATTTGATTACAAGTCAATATTCAAACTAAATCCCTTGTAGCTATCCTTACCTGTATTATTTGCTGATTAGAGCAAAACTCAGATCTTAATAAACAGGTATACCATAGCTTCTGATAGCATGATTGTCGAGGAAGCTATATATTTAGGTATACGTGTAAGGGTATAGGTGGAAGATATCTTAGATATAAACCTCACTCCCATAATGGGCAAAATTAAGAATGACTAAAAATTGTCTAGAATCAGTAGATGTAATCTGATTAAAATGATTTTTTTGCCCAAACTACTATATATATTTCGCACTATCCCTCTCAAAATACATAATGATTGGTTTAGGCAAACCAAGAGGGAGGTTGCTAAATTTATTTGGTCTTATCAGCGGACTCAAAGATCTAATGCACTTTTATCTCTTCTGAGGGACAGGGGTGGTTTTGGACTACCTAACTTTAAATTATATTATCTAGCAGCCACTTTACAATATTATTGGCCTCTTTTTTGGTATTAGGAATAGGGAAGCCAGCGATCCTAATTATGTCCCGTCAATATTTGAGAACCTGATTGGCTTACGGGCCAATGGCTGTTTACTAAAACTATATGAACCAAACTACATTAAAAAGACTCGGTTTAAGACTTTTAAAAGCAGCATTTCAAAACGGGTCGAAGAGTGTTTGGCAAGATGGGAGAAACCAGGCATTTACAATATGGGAGATCTTTTGACAGGGGATCATATTTCTTCCTTTGAGGTAGTTAGGGCTAGGTTTAAAATTGGTTGTCTGGAATTTTTTAAGTTTACACAAATAAGGAATTTTCTTTTTAGAAAAGCGGGGGCAGCAGGCTTTGCACTGGTTCCTCTGATGGAGGCATTAATCAGTACATCTGGTTTTTCAATATCGCTAATGTACTGTTTGCTGTTGGATGGAGTCACTGATGATCTAGAAAACTAGAAAAGCAAGGACTGAAATGACAGGCTAGACTAGATGTCTCCAACTCTTGCTTTGAGAAGTCAATGGAGATGAATAACTCTGTATTATGTTCTGCCAATATGCGTGCACAACATTTTAAAACTTTGTTTGACTTGTATATTACGCCTGCTAAAATGTTAAGTGAGGTTGAAAGAAAGGAACACAGTGTTTTAGGTGTAAGGCATACAGGGCAGAAGTGATTCATATCTCCTCTATTTGTCCCAGCTTAGAACTAATGAGTCGAGAAATATCTTGCTTTTTGCGGCATGTTTTGAAAGAAGATGTGTTGCTTTCTCCTCAGCTCATGTTATTAGGGGTAACCAAACAAGATGGGGGCCCTGGAAGTAAGCTTATATTTATTGGAATGTCAGTTCTCAGATTATGTGTTTCCTCAGCCTGGTTAGATCCTTCCTCCCCCAACGTTTCAACAGTGGAAAGGTCAACTGCTACACATATTTAATTTAGATACAGCACTTTATGACCGAAGAGGTAAAAAGAGAGAATTAATGGGACCAAGATCTGATGTCCCTTAATGGGCTGGTTTAATGCATTCGCTCAGGATGATTAAATCTGCATATTGTGGTTAATTATGTCTTTGGCCATAGCATGTTAGGTAATATATGAGGCCTAGTTTGATATTATGTATTTTTCAATATTTTCTTTTTGATCAAAATTTAGTAACGAGGCTCTCTCTTCATATGAATGATTTTCCTTTTTTTTAAAGATAATGTTCTATGTGAGCTGGTATTGTTCTCTGCATCTCATTAGCTACATTTATGGAAATATTGGTGTTACGAAATGTATTTATGTTTATACAGATTTATGCTGCTTTTGCTTATTTCATCTTCTATGTTTTGTATTTTATAAAATAAAAATGTATTGAGAAAAAAAGTAACATTTATGACATGCTCCAATCTAGCGTGAAGGGTGATGGTCTAGGACAGTTTGTACCCTACCCCATGGAAGTGTGCAGTAAATACCAGTCATCTGTGGTAACAGTCATATCCAGATATAGCCAGCAAATAGTACTGATTGCCATAATTATGCATATCAATATCGTAACCCCAAAGTAGCTGGACTTTAGTATTAGTATCCTAATATTCAGGTTACAGTGTGTACAAGTAGAGCAATTTAAACAGAGAAATCTCATTTAATTATATAGTATTACAAGACAGTTCCAAAATGGTAAAAAACATGTTTAAAAAAATCTGAAAGGGTGTGAATAATCCTTATTAGGAGACATATGTTCATCACGAAAATGGGTATTGTGGTTGGACTGAGATTAAGAGCGAGAATGGAAAGGGAAGCCCACTCGGTCCCCCCGAACGTATGGATGGGTGCGCCGATCCCCCCGGGAGACCATTTTGGGCAGGGGGCGTGGTTCAGCTGGTTTGCCCAAAGCGGCGTAGCCGGAGCACGCCCTTCCTGCCCAGAAGGGGTTGTCCTAGACACCCGCCCGGAAGACCGCGCCCAGTGGGCGTACCTGAGGAGGGTCCCCGCCCTCCCACAGACGGATAAATAGAGCGGGAATCCAAAGAAGCGTCCTCTTGTTCCAGTACTCTGAAGGCTGCACCACTCGTTGCTCGTGAGCCCTCGACGGAATAAGCGGCAATTTTGAGAACTTGTAATCTTGTTGTTTCTCTTTCAGTGCCAGGAGTGTGAAGGATCTAGGACCTCGTCGATCGACTAGAGCGGAGTAAACGAAGCCATGGCCGGCAAAAAAGCGGGAAAGAGCTCCGAGCTGGAGAAGGTACTGCGCACCTTGTCGAACCGAATGGCGGTCATGGACCGAAAACTGGGTAAAGTAGATTCGATCGGTCGAGGTTTGGCCAAGGTTAAAAAGCAGTTAGTGGCCCAGAACAACCCCTCGGGCTGTCCTAAGAAGGTGATCCGGCCTTGCCGGGAGTCGGCCCTGAAGGGTCGGGGAAGCGTAGTAAGAAGAGGGCGGTTTCCGGGGAGGACCCGGTTCCGGAGGTGCCCCAGCTGCCCCGATCACACCAGCGGACAGCCCGGTACCAAGTCCGGATATGGGTTTACCAATCCCTGTTGTAATTACCCCGGTTAACGATGACCAGATGCCCCCAGAACTGGCCCTTCAGTTAGCGGCGGTGTTGCCCTGGCTTAAGAAGAAAGCAGGGGGGGCAGTGGCTGCTGGGGATCCGGCCGAGGAAGTTAGATTAATAATCGAGCAGTTACGGCAGTCGAGAGAAGCAGGGACGCGAATGTTCCTTCTATTTCCCCACAGGTGGTGCCAGGAGTAACTATGGTTGGCCGGGAAAAGACGGCAGACACGGCGGTTGAACCCGGTAAGAACCCATTGCCAATGGTGGGGGAAAAGTTCAGTGCCTTCAAGGCGCGAAAGGGTGGCCCAGCACATCCCAGCGGTCACGAAGGAAATGATATGGGGGGACAAGTATGTTAATATGTTTTCATTATTGACCGACCATCGTGAGATGGAATATGCGAAGACCCAGAAAGATTTATGGCACCCCAGCGTATGGCGGGCCAAGATGGCGGAATTTAGGGTCGACGAGACCGTAGCGAACTGGGTGAAGGCCTTCTCTATATTTACAGCAGTAATGGGGGAACGAAAGCCTGAAGTGTTGCCCGATCTATCCTGTTACCAGAATAGGATCATGGATTTTTATAACATGTACGGGGGGAACGAGTGGAAAGGATATGACATGCAATTCGGAAAGTCTAAAGAATTTGATGTAACTTTAACATGGGATTGCCTCGACACGGTTTCGTGGCACAAGCAGCTCTTGCCTGGATCGGCAGGTACTGCCTCGCCGGGCGGGAGCGGGTCTGGGACGGTTCAGCAAAGGCCTGCACAGCCCTTTCGAGCAAGCGCCGGTGGGGAATCACAGCCCAAGACCGGCGGAAATGGGGGCAAGTGCAGGGTTTGTTGGGGTTTCAACAGAGGTAACTGTAACAGGCCCCAGGGAACATGTAGGTTCTGGCATGCTTGTGCGGGCTGTGGGAACTCCTCACACCCGGAGAGTAGCTGTAGGTCCAAGAGCGGTGGTTCGGGAGGAAAGGGGGGGTCCAAGAAAGAGTGAGGTGATGCTTGGGAAGCAATCGTCTTCACCCATCGACATAATGGCTTTGACTCCCTGGTTGAATAAATACCCTGATCATGTATCCGCCGGGATTTTGAGGAATGGCTTCCTATATGGCTTCAACATCCCGGCGGGGAATTTTCGGGGGAGCCCCTTTTGTAAAAATCAGCAATCCGTTCAACACAACCCAGCAGTGGCAGCCAGGAAAATTACCAAAGAAGTTAGCTTGGGGCGGGTAGCAGGACCTTTTCCATGCCCGCCGGTGGTGGATTTCGTGTGTTCACCTCTAGGAGTGGTTCCGAAGAAAGACCCAGGGGAGTATAGACTCATTCACAACCTGTCGGCCCCGAGGGGGGCCTCGGTGAATGAAGCCATTGACCCGGAGGTCTGTTCAGTTCGATACGCATCGTTCGACGATGCCGTTGACCTACTGAATCACCTGGGCCCCGGTGCTCTGACAGTGAAATCGGACATCGAATCAGCATTCAGGCTGCTCCCGGTACACCCGCGGGACCAGCGCTTGCTAGGATTTACGTTCCAAGGGAAGTATTACATGGATAAATGCATGCCCATGGATTGCTCAATTTCTTGTGCTTATTTTGAGATGTTCAGCTGCTTTTTAGAATGGGTATTCACCGAGGCCACAGGGCATAGACAAGTGATGCACTATTTAGACGACTTCCTGTTCTTAGGGCCGGCCGGCAATGCGAAATGTGCACAGGCGCTGCAGGACTTCTGCATTCTCATGCAAGAGTTTGGAGTCCCATTGGCGCCAGGTAAGACGGTGGGGCCATCTACTTCACTGGAGTTTATGGGAATTGAGCTCGATTCAGTGGAGGGATGCTTCCGTTTGCCAATGGAGAAGGTGGCCAAGTTCAGGCTTCCATAACACAATGCCTGGGCAAAGAAAAAGTGACCCTGCACCAGTTACAACAAACAGTGGGTCAGCTTAACTTTGCCTTGAGAGTAATACCGATGGCTCGCCCCTTCTCACGCTCCATTGCACAAGCCATGGTCGGCCTCAAGGAGGGACACCACCACACGAGACTGTCGGCAGAGGTTTGCCAGGATATGCGCATTTGGTTGGCATTTCTGGCAGACTTCAACGGTCGAGTAGTGTGGAACAAACCCCCAGCATCGTCGGACGAACTGGGTTTGTGGACCGATTCAGCCGGGAGCGTGGGATTTGGCGCCATCTTTGGTAACCGATGGTCGGCGCAAGTATGGCCGACGTGGTGGCACTCCAGTGGCCTAACAGGTAACATTGGGTTCTTGGAGCTATTTCCCATTTGGGTGGCTCTGTTGGCATGGCCAGACGATTTTAGGGACTGCTCTGTAGTGTTTTGGTCGGACAATATGACTGTGGGCGAGTGCATTAATCAGCAGGCAGCCCGCTGCAAGTGGATCTTGAGACTGTTGAAAGAAATTGTTTTACGTTGCATGAGATTGAATGTACAGTTCAGGGCAAAACATGTGCCGGGTGTGCTGAATAATGCAGCTGATGCACTCTCTCGTTCACACATGCAGGCTTTCAGGGGCTATCTACCCACAGCGGATCTAGTAGCGGCACCGTTCCCCGAAGCACTATGGCTGATCGGTGCCCCGGATTACAAGACCTCGTGGCAGACAGCTTAGCGCCCAGGACGAGGAAGGCTTATGAGGGAGCGTTTCGTTCCTACTGCGCCTTTTTTAGGCCCGGCAGGGAGACATAGCTGGGGGCAGGAGGAATCCTTCCTGGGGTTCCTAGTAGCGCTGCATAGAGAAGGCCAATCAGCCGCAACTGCCAACAGACATAGGGCGGCCATATCATTCATGGCACAGCTCCACAGCATAACGGATTCCTTTTTAGTCAGGAAGGCGCTCCGCGGCTGGCAATGCCTGGAGGGTCGCAGACAGAATACAAGATGCCCGATTGGTTTAGAGAGATTGTCTCGGCTTTTAGTAAAGCTGGATGAGACATGCTCCTCCCCTTCCGAAGCAGTTCTGTTCCGGGCAGCTTTCGCCTTGGCATTTCATGGGGCCATGCGAGTAAGCGAACTCGTGGCGAAGAACAAGAAAGATATGGAGGGAGGCTTAGGCAGGGATCACGTACAAATACGGGGTGATTCAATGCTAATCTCGATAGCCAGGTCCAAGACAGACCAGGAAGCTATGGGAGATAGTGTTGTTGTGCAGCGCGCTCGAGGGACCCCCACTTGTCCGATAAAGTGTTTAGAGGAATACTTGGCACAGAGGCCGGCAAAATGGGGAGGGAGCCTGCTTAGGCACAGGGATGGCACCCCTCTGACGAGATTTCAGTTTCAGAGGGTGCTAGCACTTACAATCGCTGCGGCGGGCATGGACCCGTGCGATTTTGGGACCCACTCATTCAGAATAGGGGCCGCTACTGAGGCTACGGCCCGGGGTCTGGGTGCGGAAGAAGTGAAACAGCTAGGCCGTTGGTCCTCAAACTGCTTCAAGAGGTATGTGTGGTTGCACATGTTGTAAAAGACTGATGAAATGCACTCACGCTTGTTGTCTTTTGTTTGCATTACAGTTTCGCAAGCCTGTGACGCGGCGCGGAATTTGGAGTCAACCCATCACCAGGGGACCAGCGGTCGAGAATCACCGACTGGAGAGCAAGTGGTATGGGTCGTGGGCCACTCATACGTGAGGCGCGCCGGGGACGTATTCATGGCAGGTGACGCAACTCACGCATCTGGGGAATACGGGTTCAGAGTAACCTTCCATGGGAAGGGAGGCCTCTGTTTTGACCAATTTCAATCGTTTGTGGAGGGTCTCTTAGGGCGGCAAAGGTCACCGCCATCTATAATCATAGTACACTTGGGGGGCAATGACTTGGTAAGACTGGGAAGACGAGTGTTAGTGGAACACATTTTGTCAGCAGTCAGCTGGTTGGCTAAGAGGCTCCCGGGGTGCACAATCGCCTGGTCCCACATGATCCCCAGGAAAGTTTGGCGGGGGGGGGGTTTCTCTGTGTCAGCGTTGAACCACTCGGTAAAGAGGGTCAACAATAAAATTGGGAAATTGTTTCGCTCCGCGCATTTGCATAGCATTCCCCATGGGTGTATTCGGGGTGATCACTTGTATTTGAATGATGGGGTTCACCTGTCCAGGGCGGGGAATGATTTACTCATAGGAGACTTCATAGCATGGCTAAGGGGTTTGAGTAGGCATGACCGTTAGGAGGTGTGGTGGGGCCGGATAGTCGGTCAACTATCCGGCCTGTGGCGGTAAGGTCATGATCGGTGAGCAGTAATTTCAAGGTCCCTAGGGGGGGCGCCACCCAGAATGGATGGGAGCACCCGGGGGGAGGCGGCACCCACTACGGATGGGTCGCCTAGTGGGAGACGGCCACAGGCCCCTCCCAGGGGGGAGACGGCTAGATGCCCCTCCTACGAATTTCCCGGGGGCCGGATATCCGCTCCGGCTGAAGAGAGTGTGGGGAAGGGGGGGAGTCCACGCTGTCCTTCCTACAGATACCTCACAGGGGAACTCGGACGACCTTTAAGATGGCGTCGAGTGAAAGGGGGCCCCCACGACAAGGCAAGTTACAGTTGGCAACGAGGGTAAAGTCCTCTGCGCATGCGCCACTCACACCGTGAGGGCGGGAGTTTGGTAGTAGGGATCTGACACCGGTTAAGAACTTGCCGTTGGCCCTTAATGCTAGTATGTACAATTTTAATTTAGAATGTATGCATTTTCAGGATGCTAGACTCGGCTAGGAAACCTTTGTGTTAGAGATCTGTTAAGGTTAGCCAAAGAACATGTCTTCATCAAAATGTAATGAAAGTAAAATTGTACATAATTCATGAAACGTTTTAATTTAATGTTTTAAATTTTGTTTCATATTTTAATAAATACAGCCGGGGGGGTAACTCCCCCCCGCCTTCCAAAAGCTCAAACCTGTGTCTGTCTCCTCCCCTTGGGGAATTGGTGTTGGGAGGGAGTGGCGGGCATCCCGGCCATATGGAAAGGGAAGACTTCATAGGAGACTTCATAGCATGGCTAAGGGGTTTGAGTAGGCATGACCTTTAGGAGGTGAGCAGTAATTTCAAGGTCCCTAGGGGGGGCGCCACCCAGAATGGATGGGAGCACCCGGGGGGAGGCAGCCATTGGCCCCTCCCACGGGGAGGCGGCACCCACTACGGATGGGTCGCCTAGTGGGAGACGGCCATAGGCCCCTCCCAGGGGGGAGACGGCTAGATGCCCCTCCTACAAATTTCCCGGGGGCCGGATATCCGCTCCGGCTGAAGAGAGTGTGGGGAAGGGGGGGAGTCCACGCTGTCCTTCCTACAGATACCTCACAGGGGAACTTGGACGACCTTTAAGATGGCGTCGAGTGAAAGGGGGCCCCCACGACAAGGCAAGTTACAGTTGGCAACGAGGGTAAAGTCCTCTGCGCATGCGCCACTCACACCGTGAGGGCGGGAGTTTGGTAGTAGGGATCTGACACCGGTTAAGACCTTGCCGTTGGCCCTTAATGCTAGTATGTACAATTTTAATTTAGAATGTATGCATTTTCAGGATGCTAGACTCGGCTAGGAAACCTTTGTGTTAGAGATCTGTTAAGGTTAGCCAAAGAACATGTCTTCATCAAAATGTAATGAAAGTAAAATTGTACATAATTCATGAAACGTTTTAATTTAATGTTTTAAATTTTGTTTCATATTTTAATAAATACGGCCGGGGGGTAACTCCCCCCCGCCTTCCAAAAGCTCAAACCTGTGTCTGTCTCCTCCCCTTGGGGAATTGGTGTTGGGAGGGAGTGGCGGGCATCCCGGCCATATGGAAAGGGAAGACCACTCGGTCCCCCCGAACGTATGGTTGGGTGCCCCGATCCCCCCGGGAGACCATTTTGGGCGGGGGGCGTGGTTCGGCTGGTATGCCCAAAGCGGCGTAGCCGGAGCACGCCCTTCCCGCCCAGAAGGGGTTGTCCTAGACACCCGCCCGGAAGACCGCGCCCAGTGGGTGTACCTGAGGAGGGTCCCCGCCCTCCCGCAGACGGATAAATAGAGCGGGAATCCAAAGAAGCGTCCTCTTGTTCCAGTACTCTGAAGGCTGCACCACTCGTTGCTCGTGAGCCCTCGACGGAACAAGCGGCAATTTTGACCCACCCACCAGCCCCTCTCGCAATGTTTGTTGGAACAAAGTAATTGTTGATGATATCCGATTGTATTAAAGAGATGCAGTCACGTTTTTTTTTCAGCATTTATGTATGCCTTGGATTGAATAAATGTGTATATGCCTTTTTCTCCTTTGTAGAAAAGTAAAGGAGTGTATCGCATAATGAAATTGTCATGTGCTTTAGGACTTTTTTCCCTTTGTAGAAATGAAAAGTTGATGAATTATCAAGCTGTTTCAGATTAGGCGAATTTTTTCTTTCCTTAGTAGGTAAAGCAACTGTCGTATTTATTTTTGTTCGGGCGGTAAGGTCATGATCGGTGAGCAGTAATTTCAAGGTCCCTAGGGGGGGCGCCACCCAGAATGGATGGGAGCGCCCGGGGGAGGCGGCCATTGGCCCCTCCCACGGGGAGGCGGCACCCACTACGGATGGGTCGCCTAGGGGGAGACGGCTATAGGCCCCTCCCAGGGGGGGGGCTAGATGCCCCTCCTACGAATTTCCCGGGGGCCGGATATCCGCTCCGGCGGAAGAGAGTGTGGGAAGGGGGGAGTCCACGCTGTCCTTCCTACAAATACCTCACACGGGAACTCGGACGACCTTTAAGATGGCGTCGAGTGAAAGGGGGCCCCCACGACAAGGGAAGTTACAGTTGGCAACGAGGGTAAAGTCCTCTGCGCATGCGCCACTCACACCGTGAGGGCGGGAGTTTGGTAGTAGGGATCTGACACCGGTTAAGACCTTGCCGTTGGCCCTTAATGCTAGGATGTACAATTTTAATTTAGAATGTATGCATTTTCAGGATGCTAGACTCGGCTAGGAAACCTTTGTATTAGAGATCTGTTAAGGTTAGCCAAAGAACATGTCTTCATCAAAATGTAATGAAAGTAAAATTGTACATAATTCATGAAACGTTTTAATTTAATGTTTTAAATTTTGTTTCATATTTTGATAAATACGGCCGGGGGGGTAACTCCCCCCCGCCTTCCAAAAGCTCAAACCTGTGTCTGTCTCCTCCCCTTGGGGAATTGTTGTTGGGAGGGGGTGGCGGGCATCCCGGCCATATGGCACCAATCGGTACAAGATGGAGCATGTGACCAAAGACACCAAGAGCAAACAAATAAGAACTCTCATTTCTAGAACCATAAAAAATATATTTTTAAATCCTCTTAGTGTCACTGCAAGAATTATCTAAATGGCCTGTTTAAAATGAACACATATATGATGGGTAGCATAGAAAAAACAAATGGGAAGTTTTTATAAAGTACCCTGTGGGAGCTGGAGACCAATAATCTCATGTACCCCAACATCAAATGAACCCCATCATTTTCATTCAGCAGGTCAGCTCCACAAGCCATCTAATTACCTCTTCGGGTGCTCAGGACGGCTGTGAGCCGTCCTGAGCCATGGTGCTCCTGTGACACAGGACACCAGAAATTCCTCTGGTGCCTTTTCTCCAGAACAGCTTAGGGAGCTGGCTTCCCCAGCTCCCGAAGCTGTCTATTTGGTTTCTGTGAAATGAGGATCAGGGCGCACATCGTACTGACGTCATTTCATAGAAACCAAAACTGAAATGAGCCAATAGGATCATTTCAGTTTCATTTTCTACATGCTCAGGGGGCTATCTCAACCCCCTGCGCATGTAGAAAGTCAGGGGCCGTATCATTGGAAAGGGGAGAATCTGCCCTTTTCAATGGTACTCCTCCCCAGTGGATCCCTGCTTGGGGTTTGCCCCAGGAGGGCTATCCCCAAGCAGGGATCCACCAACTAGATGCTAGGGACAACTTGGACTAGGGCCTTTGCTCCCCCCAATTTTTTTGTGGGGCAATTCAGTCTTTCTGCCCCCTGGGGGACAGATAGCACTCTAGGTCTAGGTATTTTCTCTACTATTGCTATAGAGGTGGGATCTGCCCAAGATGGGCATGACAATGCACCCATCTCCTAGTGAAATTCCAATCCTAGCGCGGCAGAAAGCCTACTAGAAGCCAGGGATTGTTTTCAATTTGATTTACGGTTTGGGAGCTGCCCAAGATGGGCCCTGTTAGTAATGGGGTCTCTAGGAGGCAATGGTAAACACCTTTGTCCAAATAGGGACCGTTGCTTCGAGTAAGGGTAAGGTGGCTACACTCCTAAATAACCCCTGCTCACCCCCTTTGGTAGCTTGGCACGAGCAGGCAGGCTTATCTCAGAGGCAGTGTGTAAAGCATTTGTGAACACATACAGTAATACAGTGAAAACAAACACTGCAAATGGACACCACACAAGTTTAGAAAAATAAGTAATCTTTACTAGACTTAACACAAGACCAAACTACAAAAATCCACAATACTGTAATAAAAAATTGAATTTTAAATGTTAGAAATAGCTAAGTTCAATGTAGATGGTAAATGCAACACTTTACTCTCACAGTACCTTGGATGTGTTACGCGAAGCAAACAAAAAGGGCTGTAGGGAAGGAGATGCGCCTTTCCTTACACTCAGGGGAGTAGATGCATTGGTTTCTTACTGCTGTGCAGCGGAGTTCACGCGCCGCTTCCTTACTGCATGGGGAGTTGATACTCGTTTTCTTACTGTGTCCTGGTACGATGCAACAAGATGGCGCCTCGATCGATGCAACGATCCGGTGCGATGTGACAAAATGGCGTCTTTGAAGCTGTGCGGCGACTCAGTGAACTCTTGAGCCACGACAGGCCCTGCGACACACTTCTCCAATGATGCGACACAATGGCATAAATATACTGACAATAGAAACATACAAAAGGAAGGAAGGGTCCAAGGGAATATTTAGAGACCCTAACACAGTTATAACCCGCATACAGAACATATAACTACGAATGAATAACTGTGGGTCTAAAGAAATCTACCTGTGTTAACCGTGTGAGCATTGACCTGTACTGTGTGCATCCTATGTGTAAATATGGAATACAACAGGATATTTCACAATAAGAAAAGTTCCCATCAGTTAAACGTTCTGTGCCGCCCTTTCCATCAACTGGGCCACTTCACAAAGTGGAGAGTCCATGCTGTAACCACTTTAAGTTCTAACAGTGAAGTGCTTAACCCAGTGTGCATTAGGACTCAGTCAATTATCAGGTGGCATGTACTAGTAACTGAATAAACTGACCCCAACGCCCATCATGCCGCATTTCTCATGTACATCATTATACAGAGTGAGTTATGACACATGTCTCCGACCATGCATAATGGGCAACACAAAGTAATTAAAGTAATTAGCAGTATGTTTCTTTTGCATCTCTAACGAGTGTGCGTTACTATTGAATGCACCTAACCATGGTGGTACACTCCCGTAAGGCACGTTCTATACTGTATTTCTCATTTCTCCACACGATCGCAGAACTCTATTTTGTTAGTTAAAGCTTTTATTCGACATTTTTGTCATGAAGCCAATACAAAATAAAACACATGTGTTACACATATTATCATTAAAAATTAGTTACAATACATAAAACTTTACAGTCATCCATAGTGTGCAAATATGCGGGTAGGTACAAGGTACAATTGTGCAATAGTGCGTCGATCATATATTTGAGTAAGGAGGGAGATGTACATGCCGGGGTTTTTTGCTAGACCAAAACAATTATTAAGAACAATTATATACAGTTATAGATAAATAATTAAAAAGCCAGAAAATAAAACCAAAATTTTTTCCTATGTTAACATTCCAAGTTTCTTTCTAATTATACTAACACCGTGGAGGTACCTACTCAAACCAAATACTATTAACCTACTGTTCGAGGATCTAAGTATGCGCTCTGCCTCTTTATATGAACTTGTCCCCAGGTTTTTACAAAGGGGTATAATCCATTTTTTTCGAGGTGATACATATAACGGGCAAAAGAAGAGGATGTGAGCCTCGTCTTCTTTCAGATGCAAATCACAAGAGGTGCAGTATGGATCTTTATTTGCACCTCCCCACCTACGAGTGTTTGCATTAATTTGTAGGACCCCATACCTAAATTTGAGGAAGATAGAAGAACTCTATTTGTGACACACATTGGTTAGCCACAAACTTGACGTTTGCACATGTTAACATTTTATTTTCTGTGCCAATATGTTTATACTTTAATCTTCCACAATGGCGGCCATGTTTACTTACGTTACGCTATTACATGTGCTTAGTCCTCTGCTAATTTCAACTTAGTAAGTGTATGTAATCACGTAAGAGTTTTAGCTCCATTGTGTGATCAAGACCTCTGGTCGAAACGCATCATGGAGGATTTATGATGTTAATAAATCCCCTTTTTTGCTGATTAAAATGTTTCCTGAGTCAATGGCCTGAGAGCACGGATTTACTGATATTGCACCCAGGATTTGACTGCCGGTACTTCTCTGCCCGTGAACGCACCACCCCCCATGGTCTCTGGTTACCAGAAGGAGTTTTTCTTTACTTTGGATGCATACGTGAGGAAACCGACTGCCGGACTGTGAGTATTTGTGTAAGCTGAACTGTACTTTCACTGAGGAGGACTGCTATTGAGACAGCATTAGTAGCGACCTACTGGATCCACTTCTACACTAACCTCAGCCTGAGATACACCGTAGAGGTAAACTAACACAGGTCAGTTGTGGGAGGTCACAGCCCGCGTTGGAGAACACGGGGTGTGGAACCTATTTGTGACCTATCTGGGGCATTATATTGCTGCATGGACCGGTATGAACAGAGACTTCAATTTTGAAATCAGACGATTCATAACCTTTAAAATGAATTGTGACAACCATAGACCACGGAGGATATGGCAGGGGTAGGAGGTTCTCACCAGGCAGTCTCTACCCCATGTACAGGCGCGGTGCGTCCATTGGGGCGTGGGGGCCTAGCCCCCCCGCCCGCAGCTCCCTCGGCCTCGGCGTTTCTGAAGTTAAGTAAACTGAATCAGTTTACTTAAGTTTAGAGACGCCGTCGACGGAGAACTGACTGACAATGATGTCAGTCAGCATGACGTCATGTGGGTAAAAAGAAAAAAACTTCTGGTAAAACAACTAAGGAAGTTATTAAAAATCTTTCTAGGCCTAAAAAGAGTAATCAGAATGTTGAAACTACTGACAATGATTCAACCAGAAAAAATTATCAAAATAACAGGAAAGTAAAAAAAGTAAATTTACAATCAAGAGATATGATGTATGGTAAAAGAAGAAAACATCAGTAAAAAGAAATACACTTTTTTTAGGATAGAGTAGTACATAATTTGCTCAAAGATATGAAGAAAAATAGAAAAAGAGCACTATTTTATAAAAAGAAGGAGCATATTGAATCCATTGTTGAATAGGCTTTTGAAGTAAAATGGAAACTATTTATTTTAGTTTTAAACAGAATTCGATCACTAGTTAAACCAATCCATTTAATGAAGGCCAAAAGTATGAGGAAAAGAGTAATTAACAGAACTAATTTTTGTGATTTTTCTTGGGGGAATGGAAACACAGTTCAAGTTCAGATCCTTTCTTTAATGAAGAGAGTTATTTTCAGACCAATGATTTGTTGCATGCAGTTGACACGAATGGTCCAGCTTATGAGGTTAGAAATTGTTGTCCAATTGACAAAGAAAAAATGGTTCCCAGAAATGCAGAAGTGATAGCTGATGAAGTTCTACACAGACGTCCTAATGCCCCAGTGTACATTTTGGATTGCAGTAGTATTTGTAGTGTACAACAAGAATCTATTGATATTTTACGCAATTTCTTATGAGAATACAGTACAAAAAGTGTTAAACAAAAGATTAAGATGTTGCAAGGACTAGACCCTTGCAGAGTGAGAAAAAATACTGGCTTGCAAGGTCATTCTCTGGCTTGTCTTTCTAGAAAAGTATGTAAAACTGTTTTTTACCATTTCAGGACGTGAGCAGTACATCATACTCAAATGCGAAAATTAGTTAGAAGATTGTATTATGCAAAAAGTCCAGCACTAATGTTAAATGAGTTGAACAGTGCTCTTTTGTGTGGATCAGTATCAAATGTGAAGAAGGTTTGTGATGAAATTGAGTTTTGTTACTCTGGTCCTGAACAAGAGAGTGCAGAAACTGATACATTAATAGAAGAAAATATTGAAGAGAATGTTGAACATAGCAGTCCAAAAAGTTTGAAGGTGAAATTACAAAGTTTAAGGTGATTTCAGGTGGAATGCCAAATTATTCTTGTATTTGTTGCCGGCGAACTCACTATGAAAATCAGACTAGGAGTGTTCATATGTATTTAACAAGTGAAAGAGAAAATAATGATACGTGGAAGGAATTTGTAACTTATTTGTTGGTAGAGAATTGTTTTGATTTGGGTTCTGATCAGCGAATTTGTAAATATTGTTATAACAAATTAGATGAGAATAAAATGCCCGCTAGGGCTGTTCATAATAATCTAGAGTTGATTGCTATTCCTCCAGAACTGATAGATTTAAATACCTATGAGTCTATTCTTATTCAATGTGTGCACCCGTTTCAGACTATTGTTCGTATGGAGCCTAAAACAGGTAAATTGCCTTCTTCAGATTTACAGAGAGGATTAAAAGGAATAGTTGTATATTTACCACTAGATTTAAAGAAAAATTGTGAAACTATTGGTGTAGAGTGTGTAGAAAATAAACCACTAGTCATTCTAGTTAATGGCGGGCCTATTAAGAGTAAGAAAATCTGGCAGGAGCTAGTGGATGTTTGGAAAGTGTAAAAGGCGACTTTGTATTTGATAAAAACCAATGAGTACTATAAAAATGTGCATATGGGAGAAAAAGAAATACTTTTAGCAGAAGATATCAAGTGGACAAATTGAAAAAGTGGACATGTCCAGCAGTGAAGAAATTTATGAACATTACAGTATACATCCACTTCATTCAAAAGAAGTGATGGGGAATACTAATGAGTTATTCCAAATGAAAAAAGCGAAGGGAAGTCCTATTAGTGTATGGGAAGAAAGCTTGAAAGCTTGTTGTTTTCCGCAGTTGTTTCCAACAGGAAAAGGAGGACAATATGATGAATGACCTGTGCAGATTCCTGCATCTCGGACAACAAGATTGTATGCAAAAGATCAGAGATTTCGACAATGTGTTCCATATATATTTCATATTTTGTTTGAAAGTGACTTGTCTTGACTTTCATATGCTGTTAATCACATATTGAAAACAGGAGTACATCTGCAAAATGTTTCTTCAAAGGATTTTATAGATAAAGTGCACCAGAGAGATGATCATTTTGAATCTCAACTGATTAATCTGATGGCATGTCAGCGTGGGACTAATGAATATTGGTACCGTCATCATGGAGAACATAAATGTACGCTAAGGAACTTAAGCACTTCTACATGAGTCCTTACCCTAAGCTGTTCTGAGTACGCTTGGGATGATTTACTTGAATTTCTTCGAGAGGCATATTCCAATATAACAAATATTGAATACTAGACACCAGGAGAATTGTGCTCTTTGGATCCTGTTAATGTATGCAGGTATTTCAATCATAGAATTGAAGCTACGATGTCTTTTATCTGCAATAAAAAAAATCCTCCTCTTGGAGAAGTCGATTTCTTTTGGAGAAAGGAGTATCAAGCAAGAGGTGCTCCTCATATACATATGCTGATATGGATCAAGGATGCCCCTATATTCGGAATCAATTTGGATGTTACTGTTTTGTCTTTTATTGAAGAATATGCCACATGTGCTATTCCCAAATGCACAGAAGAAAACAACTTAAGACAACAAGTCTTACGATTCCAAAGCCATCGTTGTGGAAAATACTGTCAACGAAAGTACAAGTCTAAGGAAAAGTTTTATACCAAATGTCATTTTGGTTTTCCACGTCCTGTAATATCTAAAGGAAGAGTAAACAGTTTTATGTCTGCTATGCGACACGCCATCACAAGAAAGTCTCCAAAGAATACCTACAATTTAAGAAGAAGCGAAGAGTCAAAATACATAAATGATTACCATCCGGTCATTCTGTCCATGTGGAATGCTAACATGGATATTCAGTACGTTGCCGACAATTCCATTGCTGTTGCTCTATATGTAACATCCTACATAACAAAATCAGAAAAGATGGAATTGAAAGAAATGTGGGAAGAGATTTCTCATGAGAAGAGTCTAAGTTAGAAATTATACAGTTTCAGTTTGAAGATGTTATCCCACCGAGAAATTGGAGCATATGAATTCTCAGATCTGCAAGTCTATACTCCAAATCTAGAAGAATCATTTGGGTGAGTCTAGGTCTTGCTGCAATGCGAAATCAAGTACTTAAATCTGTACAAGAAATTGAATATTTAGCGGAAAAATATCCAGAAAGTACAGATAATTTGAAAACGAACATGTTTGACACATATTATCTAAACAGAAGTCATCATCTTGAGAACATGTCTCTATGAAATGCTGCACAACTACACTTTTAAACGGAATACAACAGAGAACATCAATGATGGAAAATATGGAGTGATTAGTTCCAAAGGATGTTTGGTGAAACAAACGAAAAGATATTTGATTAATCACAGGAAACTGAGTTGCGACACTCCTGATAAAAGAGAATTTTACTGTTTAGCCCCTTTGCAACTGTTCAAACCATGGCGTTTGGAATTGGAATTACTGATTTTTAGAGCTATGAAGATTCCTTCAATGCTCCTTGCGCTCGGAATCCCTTTACAAAGCGGTGGTCCCTCGGGTGAGGAAGGCCCGCACGGGAGGGCGCTCTTTCAGCTGCAAAGCCCCACAGCTGTGGAACTCGCTTCCTCTTTCGCTGCGCAGCACTGTCAATTTGTTCCAGTTCAGGAAGAGCCTGAAGACCTGGCTTTTTAATCTTTAGGCTGTTCTTATTGCTTCAGGTCCAGTTCTTTTTCTCATTCTTTTGCTGTGTTGTGTTATTTTTATTCTGAGATGCAGGTGGAAAGCGCCGGGACACTCTTTTCGAGTAGCCGTGCGCTATAAAAGAACGCTGTAACATAACATAACATAACATAACGTAAAGATACCATAGAATGCACTGTTTTTCCAAATTATGTGGAAATGTTGAATGATGAAATTGATCAAGAAGTTACTATTGCAGCAGAGATTGCTAAAGACAGTTCTCAAGACAGTCAAGGTTCTGCTGCACTGAGTCAAGATCCACTAGGACAACCAATTGTTGGAAATGAAGCAGCATTCACCATGAATGAGGTGGAAACAGCAATGCATCAAGCTCAAGAAGGTATGATGGACTTAGCAAACTTGGAAGAACAAATAAATGTTGAACAGAAAGAAATATATCAGCAAGTGAGACAACAGATTGACCATGGATTTCTACATGAAAAGAAAGAATGCACATGCACATCATTTCAACCTATCCGAATGTATGTGAGTAGACAAGCTGGAACAGGAAAAAGTTTCTTAATTAAAGTAATCACCAGTTATCTACAGAACACAACTGAGTGACATTTGTCTTGTGTTGTAAGTGCTCCAACTGGATTGGCAGCACACAACATTAAAGGAATTACATTACATTGTTTACTTGTGCTACCTGTGGAGCATGAAAACAAATTGGAAAATCACAAGCTATCTGGAGAAGCTTGTTGTGAAGTTTCAAGAGGGCTAAAGAAAATGAAACTTCTGATTATTGATGAGGTAAGCATGGTCTCAAAGTTAATGCTTGCTTTTGTGCATTTAAGAATGCAGCAAATTCTTAAAACAGAGTACGACTTGTTATTTGGAGGAAAACATGTCATAGTTTTTGGAGATCTACTGCAACTTATTCCCATAAAAGGACAACCAGTCTTTAAAACACTTGTGCATGAAGACACCAGAAAGTCTTTGGGTAGCGTTGGAAACGTTAACATTTGGTCATATTTTGAATACAAGGAACTCATTACGAATATGCGACAGGCAAATCATGTTGATTATGGAACTATTCTTCAAGATATAAGAATTGGAGTACTGACCGAACATGGCAAAGAAGTTTTGCAGAGTCGATTACTTTTCAATTTGTTTCCAAATGAAAATATAGTTCCAGAAAAAATATATATGAAAATTGCAGAAAACAAATCTATCTTCTGCTTAATCCCAACACTGCGCGAGTGTTCTAAATTCAATGAACAACTTTTGAAGCAGGAAAATGAAGAAATAATAAAAATGCAAGCCATTGATTAAAATGCAGCATGAAGGAATCATTATTTTGACAGAAAAACTGAAAAAAATTGGATTCTTTAGAAAAATCAATATCTGAAACTGCTGGTTTAGAAAATAATCTATATGCATGTATAAACTGTTGGATAATTTTAAGATGAAATTTCAATGTAGAAAAAGGTTTAGTTAATGGAGCAATGGGTAAAGTTGTGGATTTTGTTAATTATCAGAATAAAGATGGAGTTTAATTTTTAAAAATTAAATTTGATCAGATTAAAGAAGTAAAACAAGTTGGTTGTTGTTCAGTGTATTTTTTGCTTGTTAAAGATTTATATGTCCATAGAAAATAGTTTCCACTTGTTCTGGCATATGCAGTGACTATTCATAAATGTCAAGTTTTAAGTGCAGACTGTGCTTTGGTTAACATTGGAAGTACTGTGTTTAAAGAGGGTATGGCATATGTTGCTTTGTCCCGAGTCAGAACTTTATCTGGTTTGTTTTTGATTGATTTTGATGACACAAAGGGTACTGCAGATGCAAACTGTGTAAAAGAGTATAATAGGTTAAGAATTTAGGTCAATATCCTGTATTTGAAAAGCGTGTGGTAGGTAGAAACAGAAGGTATGAGAATCATTGTAATGAAGGTATAGAGAAGGAAAAAAACAAGATAATGTTGTGATTGCAAGCAAAAAGATAACGGATACTCTTGAAGAGATGGTTGGTTATCAGTTTCAAAATAGTTCAGGTGTCAACTGCTATGCTAATGTAGTGGTCAATGTTGTTTTTTTTCTTGAAAATTTGCAACAGCAAATTATGGAGAATTGGGAAAAAAGATTTTTTTTCTTGTTGCATTCTATTTATTTAAAAATTGAGAACTGATAAAACTGGTTTGACACAATTTACGCAGAATATCCAACAAAATGCTCAGGAACTTCTAATGTATATGCTTACCGTATTGAAAAATGAAGGAATAGAAATTGAATATCTTTTTGGCCTTTGTTATTAATGGGAACATTATTGTGAAAATTTTATGTATACATGTAGCACTAATATAGACACTGAAAGATTTATATATTTGACATTACCAGACTGTAAATCAGTATCTTTCAATAATCTAGTTAAAGCAGCAAATCAAAACATGGAGTGTAGCCAATGCAAATCAGAAATGTTATCAACATTATTTAAACAAAGATATGGACAATATATCATGGTAATGATGCAACGTTGTGCAGCTAATAAAAGTAATTTGGACACTTTAATAAAACATTTTGTGGCAAGTCAACTATCAATATTGGGAAGGATTATTGTAGCAGTAGCAATAATTTTCCATGATAGTCCTTCCACAACATCTGGATATTACACTGCCTATCTAAAATGTGATAAAGGCTGGACATATTGTGATGATGCTCAGTTGGTTTTTAAACAATGTTTGCCAAATGAATTACCAAATTCCTACCTAATATTTTTAAAGCCAATGTTTTAGGAACATAATTCAGCCTCTGAGGTATTTATTAATATGTATTAATACAATTACTTTTGGACAATTCCAATATAAAGTATTTCAAGAATACCATTTGGCCAAGAGGAAAGGTGTATGTTTGAATTACGGACTTTTTCTTGCACATTCTATCAGCATATATTTTCAAACAACAACATTTACAGTGTATATAAATTTACATTAGACAAATTTGTTAGGAGTAAGCATTTTATATTTGTGTGATTTGTATTATATGGTATGTTATTGAGGATGTAGTCTTAGTTTCTTATTGATAGCTTTTTTTTGCCCGCTGTTATGTTAATAGTACGACTGAAATCACTGTTTCAAGTGAAATTCAATATATTCTGAGATTAGCAAAAAAGGCAAAAAAAATAATTTGTAAAATGTTAAAATTATGCTGCATTGTAAAAAAGATAAAATTATATATTATAATTATTTTTTCTTCTCTTTCACAGATCCTAATTCTAAAATTTGAAATCTTTAGCAATTTAGACTATACAAAACAACTGAAAAAAATGTGTAGCGTTTTTTTATTTCTATTACTGTGAAGGTAAGTTTAACTAAGTATTAAAATCACAATGGCCTGTGTTTGCACACATGTGAAGAAATGGGAGATAGACCGAGTAGTGTGGAGAGATACTTTGTGGGTGTTTTAAGTTATAGGATAAAGGTAACATAAATACTGAGTGTCCCTAGGGGCCAACTAACCCACGAGATATGTGCAGAAAATGCCGTAGAGTTGCATTGCAGAGAGGTATAAAATAGGACACGCTTTCAGAGCACCCTCCCTGCAACACAACTGTATGGTATTTAATAGAGAGACCTGGTGGGCTAGTAGGACCCAAGGAAATTCAAGAATAAAAGAGACAAAATTCCTTAACATAAAACATGTCACAGAGTGTGTTTGCACATATCACATCAAACCCCAACCCTTCCCTTCATTAATCTATAAACGTGTCCTATCAGTTTGCCAAAACGTAGGTACTCATAAATTTATCTTGATCTACGTTTGCAGTACTGAAATTACTCTACTTATTACTCATATACTTAAGGATTGGCCTAGCCATTAACCCTAGTACAAATTAATTTCTTTATATACTATGAAAGCAGATCTGCAAGAAGCCACAATGTCTTAATACATTTTGGAAAACACCCAGTTTATACCTATGAGGTTTTGGAATCCCACTGTTGTAGGATATCATGTGACCTGAAAAAAAATATTTGATTGGTTCATAATATTTCCTATTGTACCTATCATTTTAATAATTCTGCTTTGAGCATCTTTGGAGACATAAATCTGTGCTTACCTCCTATCATTCTCATGCAATTTTTCAAACAATTCACTAGCAATATGTTCTTATTGTAACAGTCTGCCAATACCTAAGCACTTATGGGATAAACTTAGAAGCATCCTCTACCAACAATGTGTCAGTTTTGTAACATAGTTATAGCGCAAGACTTCTCTTTCATATTTAGAAAGAGAGGAAAAGGCAGTCTGTGTACCTTTTCTTCTCCATGTAAATACGACCTCATCATACATACCACTTTGCTTTGAAAGGGCGTACTATAGGTGTTGCTGTGCGTGTTTGCACAGAACACTCATAAAATAAGACACATCTCCAGATTTATCTGAAATTATAAATCTGGACGCGTGTGTGAATGCTGCAGCATCCTCCAATTGGTGTAGCAAGGCACAACAAGGAGAATTATTTTCATTTATCCTAATTTTTTTCTCTTTGAATATATGCTAAAATGCTCAGCATACTTTGAAGGAGAAAAATGCCTTCACTGATTGTTTTTGTGCAGGAAGGTGTGTCTTTTTGCTCAAACGCAAACTCCACATGACCAGATATCCATGCACCATAGTGCAATGGTGCCTGTGTCATCTCATGGCTGCAGTTTAAGCAGCAGTGCAGAGGGAAGCATAGACTTGCAACATATATATGGACATATTGTAGTGTCGTTCCAATATTCCCAATAGGCTCTGCGCATTGGAATAACATATACTATAGTTTCCCCAGGATAAGAAACGTATCTCTAGTGTCGAGGAAACAGTAGACAACTATTTCACTCTTTCAATCGTGCATGCTTCGTGTCACCAGAGGTGCAGAGAAATAGAGAGACGGGCGTTTTTAATAAAAAGTATTTATTGAACAGTCTTCTTTCTCAGGCAGGGCAAATGAACTGCTACAATCGTAATACTGGTTGCAAAGTATATTGTGTACAGTACGAAGAGTATTATAAAATAATACTGTAAAAGCATGGTATGGTTTTTAAGCCATATAAAATAACATAGAATACATACATTAATAAATAATGACTAAAAGTACTCAACTGGTGCTTCTAAAATACGCCTGTCCCGGTGCACCTATCCTAGGTCTAGTACAAGGGAAGAAGTAAGTGAGGTGTAGCTTAAGTTTAGTATTCTTTTTGACAAGAATCTATTCAAAGAATTCGCTAAGGGTCTACTCAACTCCGTACCTTGGTTTAGAATGAAGGAGGTCTTGTATCTCTCTCTCAGGACTCGATTTCCCAGCAACCCGCAAGGGTAGCCTGGAAACACTGGAGCTGCATTTCTCGACAGGAGAAAAGACAGCGTCTCTCTCAGTGCGTCAGCTGGAGGGTCGGCTTCCTTCGGTACTTGCTGTAGCAGGGCGTCGGGCAAGTAGATGGTCAAACTATTCCAAACCACTGTGTGTTTGCCTGGGCAAATGTGGGCATATACATTGAAGGTGCCGAGTTTGTCGTAAGGTTGGACATAATAACGTCATCAAAGACTCAGTTCTTTGAAAACTCCTTGAGTTCTTGGATAAATCAATATTCAAGCAACTGGAAGTCCCTGACTGCTGAAGGCGGGTTTTTCCAAGAAATCGTTGTGGATTCTCGAAACTAGTGGAAGTAGCCATGCCGTATTTGGGCTGCATAGGCTATGTCTAAATATGGTTATGATTTCTATGCCTATATAAGGATAGGGTAATTTATACCTATATATGGGCAATTTACACTGGGGTCCTAAATTCAAAACAACACCCACTCCACTTTAATATGTTTAACATTACTAAATTACAAGCATCTAAACATATCTAAAGCATGTGTTTACAAACCCAACCAAAATACATGAAATGCATTTGAAATGGCTGTACACCACAAATGAGTATGCCTATAGTTCGCATTTAAAGGAATTGATGTCATTCTTAAGCATAAAGTATGATATCGGTAATGCAAACTGAATGAATCATGAAATTACATGTATGAAATGGCTCTTAAGTACAGAAAAATATTCAAGACCATCCCATAGCATAATATATAAACTTTTTTGGTTTTGATGACAAGGCCAAATATTGTCTTTAGGAAGTATTCAAATGAGTTCCTGTTCTCTAAGAATAGTTCTACTGTAAGCAGATTACTCTGTGCCATAAATAGTTCTAATTTGGAAAAAGTTCAAATTGAATCGTAGAAAAATAGAGATTCCAATTTAGAGCGTTTGTTTTGAAAAAGTGAAGGTCGGATTTCAGAGTTCATGGAACGCTGTGCTCAATATTCAAAAGTTATTCTCGGTGTCAGGAGAAAACATCAGCTCATCTAGGCTGGCAAAGAAACCGTCTACCATAGTAGGCAAAAGTGGAACTACTTCATCAAGTAGATCAAATGTGCACAGATGAGAAACATCGCCGTCAGCACTAGGTGCCGAGTTAGCAATGTTCATATCCTATGGTACCTGTGTGCCTGTTTTTCCTCGTATCTCACCATCAGCTAGACTTGCTGGTGAGACCTAATGAATACCGTCATCAGGATTGGTAGCCGTTGGGGGCAACACAATGCATGAGTCGTTACCGGTACTAGCAAGGCGTCAACATCCGATGTCAGTACTGATGGAAGTGTAAGACCGATGTCCAACACGCATTCTTCTCCGCAAAGCAGGCATCGTAGAACAAGTAAGATGCAATTTTGCCAGATTGGTCTGAATGAAAATAACCAAGTGGTATTCAGATCTCCTAAACGATCCAAGTCAAGAATCTGTGTAATCCTTTCACGATACCGCATGGCTAGGAGGGCTTGTTCCATGGTAGTCTGGGTATCGTTGGTGACTGGACTTGCCATATCGGAGCAGAAGGAATAAAAATAGAATTCCTGCTATGAGTGCCAAAATGAGAGGCAGGCTGCCGAACACAGAGTGCATGAAATTTGGGTGTACAAATGACGCGTTTCGGCCATCAGACATGCAGCCTTGTTCACGTGATATATAGAAGTGTGTAGTGTATATACATATATATATATATATATATATATATATACGGGTCCGTGTCCTGTTTTGCTGGCATCACGTGAGTGAGTACGTGGCGGCCGTGAAGGATTTGAATATATATATATATATATACTGTTTGTGCATCTGTACAGCCTAGCGGGTATTGCGGCAGGGTGTCCAAGGGCGAACTCTCACCTGCAGGAGCGCAGGCGCGCTCACCTGTCTCAGCGTAGCTCTAGGCACGGAGTGTCCCAAGCTACATAGTGAGACGTGGAACAACAACTCTACACACATCGACCACCATGTTTACAGATGCCGAGCGCCATACAGCGGCGCAAGGAATGTTTAAACGGCGATAAAAGCCATCAGCAGCAACAGCAATTACACCTGCAGAACCGTCATGCGACAAATTGACATCAGTAATGGTGAAACTTGAGAGGCTCTACGAGCATGACATACGCAAATGGTGGGAGGCAACTAGCCTCACCAACTATGTGGAAGAAGGAAGGGTACCCAGGGGTCTTAGGGTACATACAGTCCCATCTTACGAACACCCGGATCCACACCTGCTCACTGATTGGTTTGAGCACACTGCCACGTACTGTGAAGGAACCTTGAAAATCTTGATAAAATACGCATGGAGCGATCGAGAAAAAGTATTGGCTGAGATCTCATCGATCAATGATGAACTTGATAAAGAAACCGACTCTAGCACCACAATGTTAATTGTTGAGAAAAGAGAACAAATGAAAGCTCGTCTGGTAAAGTATGAGACTAAAATAAGAAATCTGAAACAAGAAAAATACGAACGGGATGCCAATGACTATTTGACGGGTCGCGTCCTAACTTATGCCAAGAAATTTGATGCTCCACGCAAAGCCCTACAAAAAAGCTCAGGCGCCACAGCTGGAACATCTACAACAGCGGATATTGCCACCTCAGAGTCAGAAGTGACCGAAAACGAATCAGGCGATGAACAACCCGAGCAATCACAGCGGGGGCAGAACCGTGGAACACAGCCGGGCAAAAGTAAGAAAACTCCTTTTCAAGAGGAGTACGAGGTAATCAAGAGCACGTGGCTCCGGGGAGGAAAAAACAATTCTCCGGATGCGGAGGAACAAGGAGCCGGAGCACCAGGAGGACGAGGAGGTCAGGGGGCGGAAAAAGAGGAAGAGGAGGAACGAGAAACTCCCGCTGGACCAACCGCAATCGCACCAAGAAATAGCAACTCCTGACATCACTGGCCCCATGGATCAAGTAAATCTAACGGTTGTTAACTTGACATCGAAACAACTAACTGACCAGGAAATTGAAGTCCTCAGCTTAGGACTAACCTTCTGCCCCAGCAAAGAACTGGAGTATACCCAAACCAGGATTGACTTGTTTCGCTTCACAAGAAAACTAAAACTTCACAAATATTTTAAACTGCGCCCCCACACTCAAGACTCTAACAGGAAGGGAACAAGAATAACAGCAACGGATGCCTTAAGCAGCAGAGACCTAGCAACTGTAGAAGCTCTCGAAGACCTTGAGAGAGAAGAAATATTAGACACAGAACATTTGGATACCGCCCAGAGGGCAGAGCTGCAAGGGATCGAACAAGATAGGGAGGAAAGCAATTTCAAACCTCCTTCCGTATTTGTTCCCCAGTCTCCATGGGACGCTGTGGATGCATTTAGCGAAGCTATGATCAATGATCTCAATAAATATCGCAAGTCACACCATCCTAGTCATAAACTCAACATCACTGAACAGCAATATGATGCACTAATGAACTTAAAGAAAGATACCAACATCGTGGTGAAACCTTCAGAGAAAGGTGGGAACGTTGTTTTAATGAGTAGGGATTACTATAAGACCGAGGCACTGAGGCAGCTCTCTGAAGAGAAGTTCTATACTAAGTGTACCAGTGACACGTATCAACGAAGTATCAAGGAATATGATATCCTCATCAAAAAATGGTACGATCTTCAGATGCTAGGCAAAGAAGGACACCTATTCCTACGTAACAACTGTCCAATGATTCCCACCTTTTACCACCTCCCAAAGCTGCATAAAAGTAAAAACAGTCCACCCGGACACCCTATCATCTCTTCAGTTGGCAGCTTGACAGAGAACATGTCGCGCTTTGTAGACAATATCCTCTTTCCTTTGGTGTTGAATCTAAAATCCTTCATCAGGGATACCAAGGATTTCTTGAAGAAAATACAAGATCTACAGTGGGATCCAGGATATTTGCTTGTGGTGCTGGACATCACAAGCTTATATACATGTATTGAACACCAACATGGCCTAGAGGCAACAAGACATGCTCTCGAACAGCGTCAGATGCGATTCGCCAGACACAACATGATGATACTGGAATTTGTTGAATTCTGCTTAACCCACAATGTATTCCTGTTTGAAGAACAACTGTATCTACAGAAATCAGGGACGGCGATGGGTACCTGCTTCGCTCCCAGCTACGCGAATCTTTTTGTGGGCTGGTGGGAGGAGCAGGTACCCAGGAGCTGTAGGGTTGGGCAGGATGTGGGCAATACTGTGTGTTGGCATCGTTACATCGATGATCTTTTCATCATTTGGAACAGCAATGTTGCAACAGCTACTGAGTATATTAAGATACTTAACAACAACAATCTCAACTTGCACTTTTTGGGTTCTATTATTCCGGTGGCAGCGGAGTATCTAGACCTGAAGGTGTTTGTTGATGAGGGACAGCTACACACGAGTTTATTCAGGAAAGAAACTGCTGACAATTCTACACTCTTTGCCAGCAGTAGCCACCCACCACAACTTATCAACAGTATTCCTTACGGAGAGCTTTTGAGACTCCGAAGGAATTGTTCCAGGGATTCGGATTTCGAGGCGGCCGCCTCGGAATGTATATCCCGTTTCAGGATAAGGGGATATGGCGAAGATCTACTGCATAATACGCTGAAAAGAGTCAAAAAGGTACCAAGAGGCACTTTACTCACTGCCAGATCCGATGTATCTGGCCGTGATAAGGATAACACCACTAGCAGTAACAAATTTAGGATGATCACCCCCTACTCCTCTGGGGCAAATGACCTGAGAAGAATGTTTAAAAAGAACTGGCACATTCTACAAACTGATACTGTATTAAAGGATGACCTACCGGCCAATCCATTAGTAACATTCAGTAAAGCCAGGTCCGTGGGGGACATGCTCGTCACCAGTCACTTGGACAAACCACTTCCCAGGGCAAACACCCTAAGGGATCAAAAGGGGTTTTACCCCTGTGGCAGGTATAAAGCCTGTGCGAGCAGTAAGAGGGTTCTCTCATATATAATACCGGACACAGGAAGGAGCATGCCTATTAGGAAGTTCATTACCTGTAGCACGCATTATGCGGTTTACTGTTTGCACTGTCCATGTGGCCTTCGCTACATAGGCAGTACAATGAAAGAACTAAAACTAAGGATTATGGAACACCTCAGGGCCATCAACAAAGCCGATCCCAGCTACCCAGTGGCCCGCCACTTCGCGGAGGTACACGGACGGGACCGTAAACTATTACAATAATACGGTCTCAACACTACACCTCCTAACGTGAGGGGCGGTGACTGTCTGAGATGACTCCGTAGATTAGAATCGAGATTCATCATAGATCTCTCTACGAAGCACCCCAGGGGTTTAAACGCCGGGGAGGAGTTGGCGTTCCATTTGGGGAAATAAGTCAGTAACATTAGGGTCACACAGTATCTAAAAAGCCCCCCCTTTCTGATTCAAAGAGAATCATTTCGTATGAATTAGGGTGATCAGACAGTTTACATGTATCTTATATATTTGTGATGTGATGTAGAATTTGACTTATGCTACAGCATTTGTTTCTTTTTGAAACTGATACGCATGAATTTTTTATCAATTGCACATATTCTATCTTAAATGTATCTGCATAATCTGCAAGGTTACTATACTGTTGCCCAATGTCCTTTTTACAATGCTTCATGATCAATGCTCTGTAATTTGCCTGTACTTAGAATCGACATATGCTAGGGTTTTTGAAAATGATGTGTTCAAGGGATCTTGATTTTTTGCCCAGATGAGCATGTTGACGAACCGATAATAGAATTCGGGGTGTACAGTTTTTTGATATATATAGTAACATGATGGTTTGAATGTGTGTAGTCATTAGTGGATTATTAATTTAAAAATCTGGATAGAGGACCTTAGCCGATCCACGGCTTTATTTTGTTTGTTTATGACATAAACATCTGATTTCTTGTATATACCCACTATTATGTATAGATTTTGCCCATCTATGGGCTCAATTGCACAACCGGTTAACATAAAAGGGTTGTATATGCAATATTCCAAGATGGCGCCCAGAGTGACCAAGGTGGGGTTGTCCTCTGTCTATCTCCATGACACAAGAAAGAGAAAATGTCTTAATTAACCCACTGTGAAACATGCATTGTTGTTACCCACACTGACGAAGGCAGCAAGCCGAAACGCGTCTGTGTAGAGCGCCTGCGAAATTAAACTTTGCATGGTAGAAAGTACCCCTCGAGTGCTGTTGTCTTCTTCGTATTTGAGGAGGAATTGGAGCGTTATATATATATATATATATATATATATATATATATATATATATATATATATAACACACAAAGTTTGCCTGGAATGAGGAGCCCACACAGTTGAGTAAAAGTAATCCCTCTTTTTAATGGAGAAACCAGCAGCAGATAACAGCATGCAGGCACCCAACTTGAAATAAAATCCTGTGAAACGCCCGACGCGTTTCATGTTAACAAACATTTCCAGCTTCTTAACAGGCACTTGAAATACCGTCCCGCCCTTATGGGCGGTGCCACAAGCGTGGCCTCCTGGATCATGTAGTGCCCGATATCAAAACTCGAGTGAGCCGCCGTGCACAGTCTCCAAACATCAGCAATTATTAGAAACCCAAGTGGGCAGTGGAGGTCACCCACGACGTTACTGCTAGTACAGGAGGCCACGCTCGTGGCAACGCCCATAAGGCCGGGACGTTATTTCAAGTGCCTGTTAAACAGCTGTGCCCAGGAACTCTCTCTGCAACTGTGAGCCCCTGAGGAAATGTTTGTTAACATGAAACGCGTCAGGCGTTTCACAGGATTTTATTTCAAGTTGGGTGCCTGTGTGCTGTTTTCTCCATTAAAAAGAGGGATTACTTTTACTCACCTGCGTGGGCTCCTCATTCCAGGCAAACTTCGTGTGTTGGATATATATATATATATATATATATATATATATATATATATATATATATATATATATATATATATATATATATATATATATATATATATATATATATATATATATATATATATATATATCAGAAAAAGTTGTTCCACAACTTACGAAGTCACAGCTCGGCGTGGTAGTCCGTGTAACCAAGTAGGTAGTAGCCCAGCAATGTGCACACTAGTTGCCATACGCGTTTCGAGCTTGTCTCAGCTCTTGATCACTGGAGGCAAGGAGACAGGATACGGAGGTTTTAAGAACATGTGTTTTTATTTGATATGAAGTCCCGCCCCATTGGGCGCCATGGCATGCTGGTCTTGGTAGTTTAATCACGCCATCACCAACTCGTAGTTCATTAACCAAGTGGCTCCGTACCTGGCTCCTGGAAAATATAGTCCTGGTTGGGCATGTGCTCACTGTTGGGTTAACATCATTGCACCTTGCCTGTGTTGGCCACGCCGTCCCTCCTCGCCTCTCAGTATTCTGCTTGGAGGTCCCGTTCAAATTGCGGTGGGACTTCGTTGCGGCTGGAACTGGTGATGGCGTGATTAAACTACCAAGACCAGCATGCCATGGCGCCCAATGGGGCGGGACTTCATATCAAATAAAAACACATGTTCTTAAAACCTCCGTATCCTGTCTCCTTGCCGCCAGTGATCAAGAGCTGAGACAAGCTCGAAACGCGTATGGCAACTAGTGTGCACATTGCTGGGCTACTACCTACCTGGTTACACGGACTACCACGCCGAGCTGTGACTTCGTAAGTTGTGGAACAACTTTTTCTGATGTTTAACGGCAGTTCCAGCCGCAACGAAGTCCCACCGCAATTTGAACGGGACCTCCAAGCAGAATACTGAGAGGCGAGGAGGGACGGCGTGGCCAACACAGGCAAGGTGCAATGATGTTAACCCAACAGTGAGCACATGCCCAACCGGGACTATATTTTCCAGGAGCCAGGTACGGAGCCACTTGGTTAATGAACTACGAGTTGGTGATGGCGTGATTAAACTACCAAGACCAGCATGCCGACCAGCATGCCATGGCGCCCAATGGGGCGGGACTTCATATCAAATAAAAACACATGTTCTTAAAACCTCCGTATCCTGTCTCCTTGCCGCCAGTGATCAAGAGCTGAGACAAGCTCGAAACGCGTATGGCAACTAGTGTGCACATTGCTGGGCTACTACCTACCTGGTTACACGGACTACCACGCCGAGCTGTGACTTCGTAAGTTGTGGAACAACTTTTTCTGATGTTTAACGGCAGTTCCAGCCGCAACGAAGTCCCACCGCAATTTGAACGGGACCTCCAAGCAGAATACTGAGAGGCGAGGAGGGACGGCGTGGCCAACACAGGCAAGGTGCAATGATGTTAACCCAACAGTGAGCACATGCCCAACCGGGACTATATTTTCCAGGAGCCAGGTACGGAGCCACTTGGTTAATGAACTACGAGTTGGTGATGGCGTGATTAAACTACCAAGACCAGCATGCCATGGCGCCCAATGGGGCGGGACTTCATATCAAATAAAAACACATGTTCTTAAAACCTCCGTATCCTGTCTCCTTGCCGCCAGTGATTAAGAGCTGAGACAAGCTCGAAACGCGTATGGCAACTAGTGTGCACATTGCTGGGCTACTACCTACCTGGTTACACGGACTACCACGCCGAGCTGTGACTTCGTAAGTTGTGGAACAACTTTTTCTGATGTTTAACGGCAGTTCCAGCCGCAACGAAGTCCCACCGCAATTTGAACGGGACCTCCAAGCAGAATACTGAGAGGCGAGGAGGGACGGCGTGGCCAACACAGGCAAGGTGCAATGATGTTAACCCAACAGTGAGCACATGCCCAACCGGGACTATATTTTCCAGGAGCCAGGTACAGAGCCACTTGGTTAATGAACTACGAGTTGGTGATGGCGTGATTAAACTACCAAGACCAGCATGCCATGGCGCCCAATGGGGCGGGACTTCATATCAAATAAAAACACATGTTCTTAAAACCTCCGTATCCTGTCTCCATGCCGCCAGTGATCAAGAGCTGAGACAAGCTCGAAACGCGTATGGCAACTAGTGTGCACATTGCTGGGCTACTACCTACCTGGTTACACGGACTACCACGCCGAGCTGTGACTTCGTAAGTTGTGGAACAACTTTTTCTGATGTTTAACGGCAGTTCCAGCCGCAACGAAGTCCCACCGCAATTTGAACGGGACCTCCAAGCAGAATACTGAGAGGCGAGGAGGGACGGCGTGGCCAACACAGGCAAGGTGCAATGATGTTAACCCAACAGTGAGCACATGCCCAACCGGGACTATATTTTCCAGGAGCCAGGTACAGAGCCACTTGGTTAATGAACTACGAGTTGGTGATGGCGTGATTAAACTACCAAGACCAGCATGCCATGGCGCCCAATGGGGCGGGACTTCATATCAAATAAAAACACATGTTCTTAAAACCTCCGTATCCTGTCTCCATGCCGCCAGTGATCAAGAGCTGAGACAAGCTCGAAACGCGTATGGCAACTAGTGTGCACATTGCTGGGCTACTACCTACCTGGTTACACGGACTACCACGCCGAGCTGTGACTTCGTAAGTTGTGGAACAACTTTTTCTGATGTTTAACGGCAGTTCCAGCCGCAACGAAGTCCCACCGCAATTTGAACGGGACCTCCAAGCAGAATACTGAGAGGCGAGGAGGGACGGCGTGGCCAACACAGGCAAGGTGCAATGATGTTAACCCAACAGTGAGCACATGCCCAACCGGGACTATATTTTCCAGGAGCCAGGTACGGAGCCACTTGGTTAATGAACTACGAGTTGGTGATGGCGTGATTAAACTACCAAGACCAGCATGCCATGGCGCCCAATGGGGCAGGACTTCATATCAAATAAAAACACATGTTCTTAAAACCTCCGTATCCTGTCTCCTTGCCGCCAGTGATCAAGAGCTGAGACAAGCTCGAAACGCGTATGGCAACTAGTGTGCACATTGCTGGGCTACTACCTACCTGGTTACACGGACTACCACGCCGAGCTGTGACTTCGTAAGTTGTGGAACAACTTTTTCTGATAAATATATATATATATATATATATATATATATATAAATATATATATATATATATATATATATATATATATATATATATATGCATGTATGTATATATATATATATATATATATATATATATATATATATATATATATATATATATATATATATATATATATATATATATATATATATATATATATATTACCTACTGGCGATAGCCAGTAGGTATATATAGTTAGGATTTTTTTCCTATGGGACTTTTGAAAATTCTATGTCTAATAACTTTGGCGTTTGTGGACGGAATCGGCTGAAATTTTCAGGAAAATGGCACATTTTGTTTCTGAGCAGCTCCTGAAAATTTGGAAGGGGTTCGTCAAGGGGGGGCCGAGAAAAAAGGGGGGTCCCAAAACGCGTTTTTCCCATGTTAATTTCCATAGGGCGGTTGGACTCACTTTTAGCCCGAACGGCTGAATGGATTTCCACGAAACTTGGCAAAATTGTAGGGACTGTTAGCCCGATGTGCCTTTGCTAGGTCTCAATATATGTGCTTCAGTGGATTTTGAGAAATTAACGTTTAAATCAAGATATATATCTGTAACAGCGCTCCGGGCAGCGCTCCGGTTCGCGAACTTTTCGCGTATCGGAACTTTGCGAAGCGAAGCTGATTGGCTCTCCGGTGTCTGTCAACATTCTAAACAGTCCGGTGCGGCCGCCATCTTGTCTCTCGGTAGGATCGAGAGACAAGAGGAGGCCAAAACAAAGGGGGAAATGAAGGAAAGGGGGCAAGGTAGACCCCTTCTGACCCCCTAGGATTGATGAGGGGGATATTATCGAGCCACGCCGGGCCCAAAAAAAAAAAAAAAAAAATCCGATTTTTTCGCCGTAGAGACGCGTCTTGGTTCGCGAACCGGGCAGCTAACCGGGCAGCTAACCGGGAAGCTAACCGTCAGTGTAACCCAAAAAAAAAAAAAAAAAAGATTTTTTCGCCGTAGAGACGCGTCTTGGTTCGCGAACCGGGCAGCTAACCGGGCAGCTAACCGGGAAGCTAACCGGCAGTGTAACCCAAAAAAAAAAAAAAATCAGATTTTTTCGCCGTAGAGACGCGTCTTGGTACGCGAACCGGGCAGCTAACCGGGCAGCTAACCGGGAAGCTAACCGGCAGTGTAACGGGAGTCTGAGGAGTAGCTGATTGGCTGTCAATATTGTAAACAGTCCGGAGCGGCCGCCATCTTGTCTCTCGGTAGGATCGAGAGACAAGAGGAGGCCAAAACAAAGGGGGAAATGAAGGAAAGAGGGCAAGGTAGACCCCTTCTGACCCCCTAGGATTTATGAGGGGGATATTATAAAGCCACGTGGGGCCAAAAAAAAGCAAACAAAAAAATCCGATTTTTTCGCCGTAGAGACGCGTCTTGGTACGCGAACTGGGCAGCTAACCGGGCAGCTACCGGGAAGCTAACCGGCAGTGTAACGGGAGTCTGACGAGTAGCTGATTGGCTGTCAACATTGTAAACAGTTCGGAGCGGCCGCCATCTTGTCTCTCGGTAGGATCGAGAGACAAGAGGAGGCCAAAACAAAGGGGGAAATGAAGGAAAGGGGCAAGGTAGACCCCTTCTGACCCCCTAGGATTGATGAGGGGATATTATAGAGCCACGCTGGGCCCAAAAAAAAAAATTCTGATTTTTTCGCCGTAGAGACGCGTCTTGGTACGCGAACCGGGCAGCTAACCGGCAGTGTAACGGGAGCCTGAGGAGAAGCTGATTGGCTGTTATCATTGTAAACAGTCTGGAGCGGCCGCCATCTTGTCTCTCTGTGGGATCGAGAGACAAGAGGTGAAAAAAAAAAAGGTGTAAAGGAATGAAAGGGGTAAGGCAGAGGAGTCCGACATATTGTGTTTTTTGATCGTTTGTGATATGTGCACATGTGGATTTTGTCTAATTAAGGTTAAAAAAAATATATATATCTTTAAGCGTGTTTTGGCGCGCTTACGTTTTGGGTTTGGTTTGCGCTGCAGAGACGATACGTCACGGTTATGCGATGCATCATGAGGCGTCTCACGGGCTACGTGATACGTCACTTAATAAAGAATATATTTTACAGCTATAGATATTAGCTTTTAAAAAACCAATGAAATTCACAGAAAAAACCATAGGTTATAGACCATATATAGTTAGGAATTTGCATTTACAAAACCTTGAAAATTCACTGAAAAAACCATAGGTTATAGACCATATATAGTTAGGGATTAGCATTTAAAAAACCTTATTTTATTTGCACAAAACCATTGAAATTCCATATATAGTTAGTTGCACTAACTATATATCGCGGACCCGCAATCCACTGCTAATGATGTCACATATTACATCATTCATGACATGGTCAGTGACATCACTGATGACATCACTGATGACATCTCAAATGACATCACTGATGACATCACTGATGACATCTCAAATGACATCACTGATGACATCACTGACATCTCATTTGACATTACTGATTACATCACTGATGATATCATTTATGTGATAATACATCTTCAGACTCTAATATAACCTTAGATACACTCAGTGTAAACAGGCACTCACAGACTGTCACACATCCATGGAGTTACTCACACACCTAATCAGTCATGCAAAGAATCAATCACACCTCCATTTCCTCAACTATACAGTTATACACACCTTACTTATTCAAACATATACTAACACATATTTACTCTCTTATACAATCCTTGATACAAGTTCACAATGATTCATACAGCCACTCTCACATTCACTGGCTCTTATGTTCAGTTATTTATATATGTCAACTCTCACATGGAGTGTGTTTTACATATGTACTTACTTTGACATGTAGAACTGAGATATCCATTCACTCACCAATATACTCATGCACACAGTCAACTGTCCATACAGCTGTTTCTACATGCACTTTTGAAGCCATACACCTAGGGAATCAACTCCTCACACATCTATGCACAGAGTTATACACCTCCCAGCCACCCACACACATACTCAGTCTCCCATACAAATTCTTGGGCAACCATTCAATAACCCATATAGTTACTGATATAGCTACTGATTTAAACATGCAGTAGTTTACAGAAGAACATAAATAATGATTGCCAAATTAAGACACTTTAATCACTAACCCATGCACTCAGTGAGACACATTTAATCATTCTCTCATACTGTCAGTCATGCACCTACTAAATCCTTCATCCAGACACTTATACATCCACTCATTCTTCAATATGTAAGACATATTTTAACTTTACAGAAACATACAGTCACTGGGTGTTGTCATCAGTGATGTCATCAGTGATGTCATTTGAGATGTCATCAGTGATGTCATCAGTGATGTCACTGACCATGTCATGAATGATGTAATATGTGACATCATTAGCAGTGGATTGCGGGTCCGCGATATATAGTTAGTGCAACTAACTATATATGGAATTTCAATGGTTTTGTGCAAATAAAATAAGGTTTTTTAAATGCTAATCCCTAACTATATATGGTCTATAACCTATGGTTTTTTCAGTGAATATATATATGTATAGATAGATAGACAGAAAGATAGATAGATAGATAGATAGATAGATAGATAGATAGATAGATAGATAGATAGATAGATAGATAGATAGATAGATAGATAGATAGATAGATAGATAGATAGATAGATAGATAGACAGATAGATAGATAGATATACTACTTGTGGTTGCCAGTAGGTAGTTATAGTTACGGCCATTCAATAGGAAATGTGTTTTTTGACTTGCCTATAACTTTGCCGTTGTATGACGAATCTTCATATGATTTGCCCAAAAAGAGTTCTGCAG